>NC_086368.1:160092-190177 GCF_036324505.1 Eleginops maclovinus | reverse complement strand
TATCCCCCGCCCCAACGGCCACTGTTGTTTTGGCAGTAGTTTACACGTATCAGTTTGAAGGCAAACAAACAAGGGGGCATCCAGATTTGAACTGGAGACCTCTTGATCTGCAGTCAAATGCTCTACCACTGAGCTATACCCCCTATGCCTGACATATCTAAGCCATAAACTGATAGGCTTGGAATTACTGTAAATAAAACTAAAGCTCAAATGAGCAGAAGTCAAAAGCAAACATAATACTTCATATTCGCCTGGTTTCATGATGAAGGGCCATAACAGCATTGTTCTTCGTTTCAGATGTTCATTGACTCTGACGAACATTTGGTAGAGAAGTACAGTTCGAAATGGTAAACTCCCATTGACCCTTCAATATGCACACAGCAGAGCACACACAGTGAAAAATGCAGAGGACAAATTTCACTGTGTGTGCTCTGCTGTGTGCATGTATGTGACAAATAAAGAGGGTTTCATTTTTTTTTTAACAGCATTGTTCTTCGTTTCAGATGTTCATTGACTCTGACGAACATTTGGTAGAGAAGTACAGTTCGAAATGGTAAACTCCCATTGACCCTTCAATATGTCGTTCTTCATTCCAGTTGTACTTTTACAGACGGTTTTTGAGAAGTACTTTTATTAATGAGGAACAAGTGATTTACTGGCTAAATATAACCGAGCTAGCTAGGAGTCGAACCTGGAATCTTCTGATCCGTAGTCAACCGCGTTATCCATTGCGCCACTAACCCTGATTTTAAAGATTTAGCAGCGTTCAAAGTCTTAAAGATGAAATAATGATGCAGTAGGCTAAAGCCAAAAACATTTGAGCAGCCTAAAAACTGCTGCCGTGACCCGGATTCAAACCGGGGTTGCTGCGGCCACAACGCAGAGTACTAACCACTCTACGATCAATACCCAGGACGACACCTGAAAACAAGCGAAAGAACATGCTGTCATAGAATTGGGATGAGAACATTTTTCACTGAACTGAAAGACTTTTCTGTGAATTTTAGCTTTTCCCAGTGAAATAAGGCACCTTTGAAAATGTCAGCTTCTTTCAGTGAACTGTGGCCTTTTTTTTTTTTTTTGTGATTTTCAGCTCCTCTCTGTGAGAAAAGCGGTTTTGGTGCATGAAACACCAACATGTTTCTAACTCTTCTGTTTTGTGCTTGATTCTCCCCAAAAAGCATGTGGATTAATCAATACCCAGTAGGAAAGTGAGAAACTTTTGTCATTTTCAACTTCTTTCAGTGAGATAAGGCACTTTTTTCATTTTCACCTTGTTTCACTGAACTGAGGCCTTTTTTTTTGTCATTTTGACCTTTTTTCCCTGAACTGAGGCCTTTTCTGCAATGTTCAGCTTCTGTCAGTGAGATAAGGCACTTTTGTCATATTCAGCTTTTTTCACTGAACTGGGTCCTTTTCTGCAATTTTCAGCTTTTCTCAATGAAATAAGGCACTTTTTTTCATTTTCAGCCACTTTTGTCATTTTGACTTTCACTGAAGTGAGGCTATTTTTTTTGTTGCGTTATTCAGCTTCTCTCAGTGTGATAGGGCACTTTTGTCATTTTGATATTTTTTCACTGAACTGAGGCCTATTGTTTGAATTTCAGCTTCTTTCAGTGAACTGAGGTCTTTTTTTTATTTTCAGCTCCTCTCTGTGAGAAAAGCAGTTTTGATGCATGACACACCAAACTGTTTCTGACTCTTCTGGTTTGTGCTTAATTCTCCCCAAAAAGCACATGCATACATCAATACCCAGAAGGACACCTGAAAACAAGCGAAACAAGTGGCTTGCTGTCATAGAATTGGAGATTGTCTTTTTATCACTGAACTGAGGCCTTTTTTTTTTTTTTCAATTTTCAGCTTCTCTCAGTAAACTAAGGCGCTTTTGTCATTTTCAGATACTTTCACTGAAGTGAGGCCTTTTTTCTGGGATTTTCAGCTCCTCTCTATGAGAAAAGCAGATCTGTGATTATAAGCTTGTCTCAGTGAGATAAGGCACTTTTGTCATTTTCACCTTCTTTCACTGAACTGGGGCCTTTGTATGCGATTTTCAGCTTCTCTCAGTGAAATAAGGCACTTTTGTCATTTTGACCTCCTTTCAGTGAACTGGGAACTTTCTTAGGATTTTCAGCTTCTCTCAGAGAAACAAGGCACTTTTGTCATTTTCAGCTTCTTCCACTGAACTGAAGCCTTTTTCTTGTGATTTTCAACTCCTCTCTGTGAGAAAAACAGTTTTGGTGCGTGAGACACCCAACTGTGTCTAACTCTTATGGTTTGTGCTTAATTCTCCCCAAAAAGCACATGCATACATCAATACCCAGAAGGACACCTGAAAACAAGCGAAATAAGTGGCTTGCTGTCATAGAATTGGAGATTATGTC
The DNA here is from genome assembly GCF_036324505.1 of Eleginops maclovinus. Lineage (NCBI taxonomy): Eukaryota > Metazoa > Chordata > Actinopteri > Perciformes > Eleginopidae > Eleginops > Eleginops maclovinus. Next base: position 187,796 of record NC_086368.1, on the reverse strand, counting down.
ATTGTATCACTGAACTGAGGCATTTTCTGTGATATTCAGCTTTTCTCAGTGAAAAAAGGCACTTTCGTAATTTTCAACTTTTTTCACTGAACTGGGTCCTTTTTTGCAATTTTCAGCTCCTCTCAGTGAGATAAGGCGCTTTTGCCATTTTCAGCCACTTTTGTCATTTTGACCTTTTTTCACTGAACTGAGGCCTTTTCTGTGATTTTCAGCTTCTTTCAGTGAACTGAGGTCTTTTTTTAAATTTGCAGCTCCTCCCTGTGAGAAAAGCAGTTTTGGTGCGTGACACACCAAAATGTTTTTAACTTTTGTTTTTGGTGCTTAATTCTCCCAAAACAGCACGCACATACATGAACATCTGTAGAACTTTCCAGCAGAGGAAATTATTGCTTTATATATATATATATATATATATATATTTATAAGTGATAGGAAGAGTTATGTTTATATTTATATTGTAATCAAACCAGGTTACTGTAACTGATTGCTGTAATATCTTTCATGTTATATTAAGGTTTATTTTGTTATCATACTTGGTTTCCGACCTGTGTGTGTGTATATGCACGACTCGCCACAAGGTGCCTCACCCTTTTGTTGTTTTCATTCAATTGATGGTCAGGATTGGTACGCCTTGTCGGTGAGTGACTATAAACTAAGCTAGGTTAAATCAGGAATTAATGTTAATATGAACGAGTGTATAATTTCATTGGTTAATTCGGGTTTTGTTTTGTGTTTGCATTGCAGGTTTACAACCTAACTAAATGTCACTCAGTAACTAACGTTACCAACGGGCTAGTGTAGCTGAAACAGTTGGGCTAATCAGTGGGTGAATTTATTGTGTATGTGTGCGCAATAAAACTTCGTAAAGTGACTCGAGTTGTATATGCCGTACTTGTCCGGATAACCCTTCCAGAGGGGAGTTTATTAAACTATAGCAGGTAGTTTAGTGAAAACCTGGACAGTTGTAAACCGCTGTCGGAGCCGTGCCGGAGAGGACACGGACCCCGAGTGGAGAATAGCCATCGTTGAGGGCCGGCGTCGGGACCGGAGACCCGGAGTCTGTGAAGGGAGCGCCCGTCAACAACGCCACTACAACGGAGAAGCCGATGCCAAGAGCTAACGGGGCCGTTAAAGGGCTGAATAACTTCCACAACCGTAAGTAAGGCTGTGTGGATAGCATAAAAACTGCGGAGCCAATAAAGTGACTTTGTACGCAACGCTGCTCCAGCCGTAGCAGCCAGCAAGAGACGTCTGGGCCGTTCGCGGACGAGTCGTTCGTTCCGAACGGATCTACCAAAACGAGTTGAACCTTTTTGCACGGATCTTTTGCTAAAGTGATTCTAGTGATTTGATTCACTTGGAAAGGACAAAATGGCGGAAGACAAGCTAGATCTAGAGAGCCTAAAGCGGAGGCGCTCAAATGCGCAACGAAACTTTACAACACGAATAAACCGCCTTGATGTTAGTGCTGGCCGTTTACGTGAAGTTGAGTTGTCAGAAGAGTTAGCAAGATTAAAGGACGATTATGATAAACTCTTCGATGCCAGTAATGAATATATCGTCGCACAGGGGCAGGTAGACCCAACTGACGACGATGGTGAGTTGCGAGATGCCCTGGCGCGAAGAGACGCCAGTGAGCAAAAGTTCCGTGAAGCTGAGAACACAGTCATGGAAATGCTGTGTTCCAAGTATGCAGCACCAGATATAGGTGCTCTTGTAACGCAGTTCAAATCTGTTTTTGATCGGGCTGAGGCACTTGGAAGCAGGGGCGTAACCACCATAAACATTGAGGGGGACACGTCCCCCCCAATGTTGGGAAAGTACCAATCTGTCCCCTCCAATATTTTGTCTAGTATGTGACATAAAAGTCCTCCTTTTTTCCTAGATCAGTCCCTTGCTGTTCCAGATTTACTTTCAATGTGGGAAACACAAGAGAACGAATCAACCAAACAATCAAGGAAAAAAAAAACATTGCGACCCCCTTCCCCCGTTGTGAACTTGGCTTAGCCCAGAATGTCAAGTTGCGGTCGCGGATTCTTAGCTTCGGAGAGCTAGACTTCGGTGACATAATGGATGACGGCCCCCCTCCCAAGAAACGAGACATTCGTTCATTCTTTACAGTCAGGAATGTAAGTGCAGGGTCCCTCTTTAAAAACTAAGCAAAATGAATGAATGAATGGAAACCCTTCATAAAAGCATTAAGGCTTATTCTGCTCTTTAGGCACTAGACAGGTTTTAGCAACGTGGCAGGGCGCATTGTTAGAGCTAGGCTACTGCACAGTTGCAGAGAACTTATAAGAAAACACTGGTTGATTAGCCTACCTTCCAGGATCTTGCCATGGTTCACATTAATACAGCTAGCTAGTAATCCTCAACACGATAGCAACCCGAAAACATCAAGTAGCCCAGGACGTTAGTGATTGATTTGATTTGATACATCTACACCACCAAACTAAATGCAAATTAGAAATATAGCTGTTGCATCTTCATCCAATAAAACATCTTCACTCCATAAGTATCCGTTTGATAACTTATTTACTTGTCAGAATTATCAGCACACACTTTACATTACAACACCGACTGGAACAGTTCCCGATCTCCTGCTACCTAGCTGGGTCTACCTCAATTGTAGCTTAACCTCGACATGCCCACTATGCAGGTCTCAGAGCGCCCTCTAGTGGACAAACAACATAACTAAGTACTGCACCATTAACTTATAAGTCAGTACCATAATGCTCAATACTTAAGATATCGCAATAGCAATGTGTTGCACACTTTAATAAATACTCTCCTCAAACTTGTATGGAGTTTTACAGAGACCTCTTTCTACTACCCGTACAACTACTAGGATATTAATTAAATACTACTGCTACTGCTGCTGCTACTACTACTACTACTACTACTACTATTACTACTACTACTACTACTACTACTACTACTACTACTACTACTACTACTACTAATAATAATAATAATAATAATAATAATAATAATAATAAGAAGAAGAAGAAGAAGAAGAAGAAGAAGAAGAAGAAGAAGAAGACTAAGAATAAGTATATTTCTTTATTCATAAGTTTAAATTCAGTGAATTTTGAGGACCAAACAAAACAGATAATGAATTAAAATACTACTACTGCTACTACTACTACTACTACTACTACTAGTAGTAGTACTACTACAAATAACAACAACAATAACAAGTTTTTTTTCTTCTTATTTACATGTATTTCTGTGGAAGAGACAGTAGGCTACTGCTTAAAACACAAATTGGGAATTGTGTGGTGTATCGTCAGATCCTGGAAGAGCATGTGATATTGTGCAACCATGTTTTTGTGTTGAATAAATTATGTCGATGTAATAATTTTGTCCTTTTTGGCAAGCCCTTTTTGCTACAACTTAACTTACCATGCAATTCTACAGTCATACTATCCCTAATCTGTTCGTATGCCATGCATCAACATATTTGTGTAAGGTGACAGACAGCAGAGAGGCTGGAGGAGATGGAGGCGAGGACAGAGGAGGTAGAGGAAAAGAGGCAGGAAGAGATAGAGGAGCAGAGGCTGAGGGAGAGGATGGAGGTGGTAGTGGAGGAGAACCCACAGTTGGAGATAGAGGAGGAGGTGGAGGAAGACAAGCAGAGACAGAGGCTGGAAATTCACAGGCACCTGCAGGGAGAGGACAGACAGGCACCTGCTCAGAAGATACACGTAAGATATTGGAATAAGAACAACAATTTTGTAGAACACATAAATAAATACTAAGGGTAAGCACCCAATAAGCTTAGTTTAGCAGTATAAGTCAACATTTCATATTATATATTTTTCAGGAGAGACAGACCCAGGCAGGGAGAGAAGTGATCAGCATACAGAGGAGCTTGGTAGCTGCCCACATCAGCCAAACTCTTGTTTTATTCAAACTCAGTCCTTGACCAAAAAGACACTAAAATTTCAGGACAGCTGGTTTAGGAAGCACACGTGGCTTCATTACAGCAAGGCATTGAAGGGGGTGTTGTGTTTTTATTGTGCCAAATATTTTGCAATTCAGAAATCGTCTTTAGCCAGTAAGGCTGATGGGGCATTCATAACAACAGGTTTCAGTAACTGGAAAAAAGCACTTGAGAAGTTCCATCAGCATGAAAACAGCGACTGTCATGCAGCAGCGATGACCACTTATCTGCACAGCAAACAGCCAATCACTACACAACTCTCAACGCAATTACAGAAACAGCAGCATGAGGCTAGGAACAGCCTCTTGAAGATTGTGGGTGGGATTATGTATCTGGCAAGGCAAGGCAATGCTTTCAGGGGGCATGACAGCAAAGAGGGAAACTTGCACCAACTGATGATTTATAAAGCAGAGGATGACGCCGAATTCAACAGCTGGCTCCAGAGAGGCAATAACTTCACCAGCCCAAAAATTCTAAATGAAATCATAAAAATAATCGGCAACAAAATAGTATATGACATCGTTAAGGAGATCCTGTCATTGCCCCTAATCCAGTACTCTCTCATCATTGATGGGACACAGGATGCAGCTGGAGTCGAGCAAGAGTCGTTCTGTCTGCGCTTCATTGACAAAAACTTGCAACCCAGAGAGGAATTTATCGGTCTCTACCAGGTTACATCCACTACTGGAGAGAACATCGCAAGTGCAGCCAAAGATGTCCTGCTTCGCCTGAATCTACCTCTTTCCCAGCTACGAGGTCAAGCATACGATGGGGCGGCCAATATGTCGGGACGAATGCAGGGTGTGCAAGCACATCTGAAGAAGGAGCAACCTCTGGCTGTTTATGTTCACTGTGGGCCACATTGTATCAATCTTATTACCCAAGCTGCCTGTGCATCCTCCACTATCATAAGAGATGCTATTCATTTGGTGCATGAATTGGGCGTGTTGTTCCACCAGTCTATGAAGTTCAGGGCCATCTTTGCAACTATAGCGAAGTCGGATCATACAGCTCCTTACACATCGCTGAAGCCTCTTTGCCCCACCAGGTGGACGGTGCGAACGCCAGCCATTCGCTCTGTTCTCAATCAGTACCACTCCGTGCTTGCTGCAACAGAGGAAATGGCTCAGTCTTCCATGATGGATGTGGCTGCAAAAGCAAGTGGCCTTCATGAGAAGTTTTTGAGGGGCAATACACTTCTTGGCCTTCTTCTTGCAGAAGATGTGATGTCGATGTTGGAGGAGCTGAACATTTCTCTGCAGCAGAGAAGACAGACGACATCAGGGACGCTGGCTGCCGTGGAGCATGTGAAGAGAGGGATCCAGGAGAAAAGATCAGAAGGGCATTTTGGCCAGCTGTACATGAGAGCATCTCAGGTTGTAACATCTGTAAGCCTGCAGCCCATCAAAATGCCTCACGTGAGAATGCCCCCAAAACGCTTCACTGGTCCAGCCATGCAGCATCAGCATCATACGGCTCAAGACTACTACAGAGTGCAGTACTTTGGCACTTTAGACACTGTCGTTACACAGTGCTCAGAGCGTTTTAGCCAAGAGGGGCTTCAGAGGCTACAGAAGTTAGAAAACATTGTCATCACTGGGAAGATGGATACACTCATCAATGAATACCCAGAGTTGGATGCCATGTCTTTGGACATACAGTTGAAAATGTTCAAGGCCAACTACCCCAGTACAAGTCTCTCAGAGGTAGCAGAGATTTTGAAGGGTATGACGCCAGAGGTACGATATCTTTTTAGGGAAGTGGAGGCCCTCTTGCGACTTGTCATGGTTGTTCCTGCCTCCTCAGCAGAGGCTGAGCGAAGTTTTAGTGCCCTTAGACGCCTGAAGACATGGCTGAGAACATCAATGACGCAAACCCGGCTAAACAATCTTGCCGTTTGCCATGTCCATCAAGACAAATTGGATGCATTGGACAGGAGACAGATCTGTCAAAGATTTGTGGAAATGAATGGGGAACGCCTCCGTACTTTTGGGGCATTTATTTAAGTCTTATTTAGATATATTTCTATGCTCTTTTTGACCTAATTATCAGAATATCACTTATCTTTGTTTAAGAAGCCAATAAGTTAACAATTGCACATTTTGTATTTGTGTTTTGCTACTTGACAGCCTACAATAAAAAACAAGCTTTGAATTGTAACTTGTTAATTGGTCATTATACTGCATTTCTTAAAACTATGTTCTATACAAGCACATCTTTATCAATAGACCTATATGAAAATTGTACAAAATTCACTTTAAATATTTTGGGAAGGGCTCACATTTGGACCAAGGGCTGAAATCTACTGTTCTATATCTATTTCATGGGGTTAGGATTTGTCTTACAGGTCACTCTAAAATGCACTATAATGCAGGAAATGGCATCTAAGAAATCAAAAATCTTCTGGGGGAGGACCTCCAGACCCCCCGCAGGAAGGCTTTTCCCAATGCTCATTTGGACCCCCCCAATATCACCTACATGGTTTCGCCCTTGCTTAGAAGAGATAAAGTAATGCCATGGACGCAGCAAGGGGTCGAAAGCAGTAAACTGGACAGAAAACTCCATGAGCTCAGAAACACTGCACTGTAAAACCCAACTTGTTGTTTCAACTTAAATATTTGTGTTTCCATGCTGCGAAAGAATTTTATGTCAAGACACCAAAGACAATTGAGTTAACTCCAATAAATATTGCTATTTGACTCAACTCAACATTAGTTGATATTGTAACTTGATTACTTTAGTTGATATAACTTGACTTTAGTTGATATAACTTCATAACTTTAGTTGATATAACTTGACTTTAGTTGATATAACTTGACTTTAGTTGATACAACTTCATACTTTTAGTTGATATAACTTGACTTTAGTTGATATAACTTCATAACTTTAGTTGATATAACTTGACTTTAGTTGATATAACTTCATAACTTAGTTGATATAACTTCACTACTTGGTAGTTTTAGTTGATATAACTTAACCTTAAGTCAATACTATTTAAGCTTTTGGTTGATTTATCTGCAATGCTAGTGAGTTACATACACCAACTGCTTAAATCTAATGTAGTTTTCACCCCAGACCTCTAATACAATTAAACAACTAATACTGCCCAATATGTTTCTTGTTTTATTGAAGATACAACTTCATAAACCTAAAACACTGAGATCCAACTCAAGCCTCTTTAATAAAAACAGATGAGTAAATACAATTGCTTTTTGGAACAAATACTTATTTTCTATCAGTTACACACCCCATGAAGTGTGTGTTACTGTGTCCCCCAAAACAAATACACACCGTGTGTGTTACCGTCCCCAAAATAAATACACACCGTGTGTGTTACTGTGTCCCCCAAAAAATAAATACACACCGTGTGTGTTACCGTCCCCAAAATAAATACACACCGTGTGTGTTACTGTGTCCCCCAAAATAAATACACACCGTGTGTGTTACCGTCCCCAAAATAAATACACACCGTGTGTGTTACTGTGTCCCCCAAAATAAATACACACCGTGTGTGTTACCATCCCCAAAATAAATAAACACTGTGTGTGTTACCGTCCCCAAAATAAATACACACCGTGTGTGTTACTGTGTCCCCCAAAATAAATACACACCGTGTGTGTTACTGTCCCCAAAATAAATAAACACTGTGTGTGTTACCGTCCCCAAAATAAATACACACCGTGTGTGTTAGTGTCCCCCAAAATAAATACACACCGTGTGTTACTGTCCCCAAAATAAATACACACCGTGTGTTACTGTCCCCAAAATAAATACACACCGTGTGTTACTGTCCCCAAAATAAATACACACCGTGTGTGTTACCGTCCCCAAAATAAATACACACCGTGTGTGTTACTGTCCCCAAAATAAATACACACCGTGTGTGTTACCGTCCCCAAAATAAATACACACCGTGTGTGTTACTGTGTCCCCCAAAATAAATACACACCGTGTGTGTTACTGTGTCCCCCAAAATGAATACACACCATTTGTGTTATGTGTCCCAAATACACTGTGTGTTACTGTGTCCGAAATACACTGTGTCGCTATACCCAAATACACACTGGGTGTAAATATCCCAACAAATCCAGTGTGTGCCCTTCCAAAGTCATTAAATTGTCAAATACAGTACACAATCTGTAGGACATCTAACCAAAATAACAGAATAAGAGTCCATTTCTCAATCAAGTTCACATTTTGTTCACATTTGGCCAATGCTTAAACTCTGCTTTAAGCTTACATGGTCTTCTTCAAGAGTCGGTTTCTCAAGCCATGAACCAAAGCAGTGCAATGGCCTCCACCAATGTCCATGAGCACCTTCTGAATGACTTCAGATGTGTACCTCATGTCTTTGGGATAGTCAATGTTTAGTGCGTAGAGCAGACCCATCAGAAGTGCCACAGCTGTTGGGAAATCACTGAGTGATGGAAGGATGATTTCTTCCTCAATGACGACAGCAAAAGCGACAGTATCAACCCTATCTGCCACAATGAGGATGCCCACCGTCATTCCTCTTGTCATGTCCTCCTCAGCATCTGTGGCGTAAACAAAGTGGACAAACGTGATAAAATAAACCTTTATTGATTCTGTTGTTGTGGCCAAAACAGCATTAAGCATGACACACCAGTGGTTCCTAAACTTTTTAGCTTGAGACACAAAAGAGACATATCTGTCTCCTCGGAATCTAAACTAGTGAAAATAGCTGACCTACAAGCTCACAACACTTCAAAATAGTGATAAAAAAAACGCAGTGTGAGCTGTTGAGTACTTAAAAACCTATTTTTAAAAAGGCATTTATTAAAAAAACAAATAACAAAAACAAATTACACCCAGTGTGAAATGAGCAGTGCTTTCAATAAGTTAATTTATATGTGGCACAGATGTTATGTGAAGCATGGACAATGACATTGAGGCCGTTCTGGTATGGACATACACACAAAGCCACATGTTGGAGCGGTTAGCACTGTAGGGCTATTTACTCATGATTGGTCCCAACCGGCTGTTTAGGTCCTAAAATACAGGATATGTACAACAAGTAAGGGTAAATACATAAGAATGGGGGGCTGATCTACACTGGCAGAAAATATAAAATAAAACATAAAAAAAAGCAGAGACCATGCATCATCATTTTCAGGGACATCACCACCAATAATTAATGGCAACAACCTTAACAGAGTCCAATTTTCATGGCCGTTTCCTCCTATCGTTCTAGACAAATGAAAATTTACAGGAATTTTTGTAGGACAATTGGTTTTGTCAGAGTACTTATAAGGGAAGAGCTGTATGGCAGTATTTAAATGATCTAATGTAAAATATTTCCTGTCAATGAATATGTTCAAACAAAAACACAGCTCAAAAGGTACAATGCCTTCAAATAGGTCGTGCAAAAAGTCAGGTGGAAACCCTTTTATACAGTGAAAGTATTGTAGTTCATTTAGAACACAGTCACTTTTTACACCATTTACACTTTTCAAATTTGGGTTTTCTTTAAGCTCAGAGAGGTTCAGGTTATGTGACTCTATTGTTCTCAATACAAATGACAAATTTGAATATCTTTTCGACTTGCAAGGCAAAATCTGCAAAACTTGTCCACATTAAAGGACTCCTGAAAGCCAGCAAAAGAATGCGCCCCCAAATTATCTGATGAAATGTATAGCACTGTGCCTCTGACACTGGTTCCTAACCTGTCGATGTAAATCCCTTCCTTTTCAAGCAACTGTAGGTCTCTCAGCAGTGGCTGAACAATTGGACCATAACCAAATGTTTTAATATTTTGACTTTTGCATAGGGCAGCCAGATATATAGTAGACAGTGATGATCTGTCTCTTACAGGCAAATTACCAATTACCCAATAGATTGCACACAACTTGTGTTTCTTTCTTGAGGTGCCTAAAGGGTTACAGATCTCAAAGTCATCAATATATAAGCCCAAAGAAATACTTAAATCTTCACCATTAACAAGTGGATTTTCTTTACAGTACGATGCATCAAAAAAAGACTTATACAGGCCAGATGGTGATTTTCGGTTTTCTTCCAAAACTCTGTCAATTACATCACCCCTATTCAATAACACTTGAAGAACACGCAAGATTGGCACATAAACAAATGTCTGTTTTGACGACAAATCTGAAACATATTCAACTGGGTTAATTAAACTGAAGTTTTCTTTGAAAAAAGATAACCTCATTTTCTCAGTTGACAAAGACCCACCCTCTGAAAGACAGCTAAAATGATTTGCCTGGCAAAAGGTATCCTTTACTAAATGTATAGTGTTTTCATCAATGGTACATCCATTCTGCCTTAATGCTTTATCAAGAGTATTTTTGTTCACCTCACTCAATAAAACACCAATATCCCTAAATTCTGTAACTATTTGCTGAACTGCAGTCTTTGACACATGTAAAACAGTTTCCAATCGCAGTGTTAAAGACGCAAGTCTTGCTTGAACGTTATCAGAGGTATCCTCCTGCTCATTTATACTCTCATTCCCAGAACATTCTGCATCACTGACATCTGAAACCACTTGATCAGCCACAAGTTCCTCTTCTAAATGTGTTTGAGTAATAAGCTCAGATTTCAAGTATTGCAGTGTGGCATTGTTGTGAAAACGGCTTTTGTGCGAAGTAAATGTACTGTAATTTATTGTTTTGTAAGAACAGTGATTAAAAGGGCAGGTAACTGTCTCTTTGTTTCCGAGATGTTTCCCAAGATGACCTACGTACTGTTTTACAGTGACTGGATTGTTGAAGTCACACAATTGACAGTTAATTCTAAGGGTTAACCCTTCATGATGTGGAAGTTCATGTTCTCTTAAATGCTTATTAAGGGATTCCTGTGATCGGAAAACTAGAGGACAGTCACTGTAGATACAATTTCTTCCATGATGTCCATGAATGGCTCTAAAATGTTCAATTATTCTTTTGCGATTTCCCGAGTATTAGGTACAAAGCTTACAAGTCCACCGCATTCACAGTTGTATCTTGATCTTTTACACCTGGAAAAAGATAAGCAAGAAAGCGTTAGGATAGAGATATTACATGGTAGTTTAATAAGCATGTTATATTTTCCTCAAACAAAAAACAAAATAGCACAGAAAAAAAATAGCACTGTATTACCCACATACTTTCAACTAGCAGGCGACCCTATATAACACTGTAGTACATGTAGGGGAGAACCGGTACAATTGTAACACCCAAACTTTAGCAAAATGTACGCATGCGACTGTGACCAAATCACGCACACACACGCATATGTCTGTCATCTTAGTCCCTTAAAAAATTAGCGGGATCTGACTCGTCATCCTCGAGATATCAGCGAAAATCTAGGTTTTTGCAAGATACGTGAAAATATGAAATCAAAAGTGTTTTTCTAATAACTTTTTCCCCTTACCAGTTAAAAAAATTCAAACTATGTTTGTAGAGTAACCCCTAGATGGTTTGTTTGCATAGTCTTCCTTGCTTGTGCACACCAGTGAGATTAGCTTTTGAACAAATAAGCGGGAGTGAACCTAGCGGTATAATTTTAACAGTGCTTTCCTGTGTTAGTGTGTGGGACCATTGTTAAACATTTTTTTACTGAACATGTTTTGATATATATATATATTGATGTATTTCTTCCCTCAGAATATATATATGTGTGTATATATATATGTGTATATATATATATATATATATGTGTGTATATATATATATATGTGTATATATATGTGTGTATATATATATATATATATATATATGTGTGTATATATATATGTGTGTATATATATATATATATATATATATGTGTATATATATGTGTGTATATATATATATATATATATATATATGTGTATATATATATATGTGTATACAGTACAGAACACGATGATGATTGCAGCGGTGATGGAGGTGAGGAGAGGGAGGATGAAGACACGGGAGATGATGACGCAGTCAGTGGGGATGTTACATCAAGCGACAGAGCAAACATCACTACCAGCATTGCTCAAGTTGCTAAGGTCAGTAGTCAACCTCCGAGTGGGTATGCGGCAGCCGCCACAGACAGTACTCCCCAACAGACATTACAGCCCACCCGGCAGTCACAACAGTCTGACGGTGGACTTAATGTTAGTTTTGCTCCACCTCCGACCCTCGCCAGCACGCCACAACTGTCGAACGTTCGGGCTGCTCCGCCCTTCAATCTCAGCATGGGACAAGGAAGTAGCGGCTCTGGTGTGCACGAAGGGTGGGGTAACAACTCTCAGTGGGCCCGACCTAAAATAAGGCTCCCACCCATAAGTTTGCCTAAGTTTTCCGGGGACAGGAGGGATTATTGGCGCTGGAAGGCTGAATGGGAGAGTATCCAGGCGCAGGCAGAACCTACAGGGTCACGGGAATGCAAGAAACTTCATTTGCTAGACAGTATAGGTGAGGCTGTGAGAAATGAGCTCAGACTGTTGCGTTGTAGAGACGCAAACGATATCTTCAGGGAATTAGAGAACCGGTATGGTGATAAAGCGCAAACGGCAGAAGAGATCGTGGTGGAGCTACAATCACGACCTGTTGTAAGAAACCACCAGTCACGGGAGACGTTAGAGTTGATCCTAGCAGTGGAGAGATCAGCATTGGACCTCACAGACCTGGGGTGTGTAGACGCTATACAGAACCAGCTGGTGATTCGGTCTTTAGAGAGTAAACTCCCTGATATCATGAAAAGAGAGTGGCTCATGTATGTAAGAAACCCTGTTAACAGTGTCCACTCAGGAAACCGTTTCGACAGGCTCTTGCTGTTCCTGGAAGACCAAAAGTCGTTACTTGTGAGGTTGGAGCAGTTGCTACCCAGCAAGCCATGGCCTGCTAACGCTCCCGAGAGACCAAGCTACCGGGAGAAGCCGAGTGACAGATGGAAAGAAAAAAAGTCGTTCACTAAGACTACAGCAAGTGCGGTCAAAAGAGACTCCCAGCAGTCGCCATGCACTGTGTGTGGTGGTGAAGAACACAGAGGAAAATGGTTTCGCTGTAAGACTTTCAGGAAGGCCAATCTGTCAGAGAAAAAAGCTCAGGTAAAAAAGGCAAAAGCATGTACAAAGTGCTTGGATGTTCATGGGGTCGATGGTGCCTGCACCTCAAGGTTTCTATGGCACCGACAAAGGAGGATGCTGTTAAGAGGGAAAACAAAGCGGAAAGAAAGAGGGGACCTCGTGGTCCGACAGAGGAGCAAGAGGTTGTGTTCGCCGAGTTAGGACTGACTCCCCACCAGTTACAAGCTGTCCGCAGAGCTTGTACTAACAAGGTAACGTCGAGAGTGTTCCGGTGAGAGTCTGATAGAACAGAGCGGCTTGAAGGAACATCCAGTCCTCATGATGCTCGTACCTGTCACGACAAAGAGAGGAGACGGCCTTGGCGCCTTGGTCGATCTTGCGTCTGACACCAATTACATTACGCACCAAGCTGCGGAAAGACTAGGGCTGACAGGTGAACCGATCTCACTTGTTGTGTATGGTGTCGGCACAATGAAGGTGAAAGTTAATACAAAAAGGTATCTTGTGACAATAAAAGTGTGGACCTCACGAGGAACCCTGAAGCTCCACGAAATGATCTATTACGGGATGGAAGACATCGCTAAAGTGGACAGAGTGGTGACATCGAAGCGGCTGGAGCAGTTTTTTCCTGAAGTTGAGCCGGGAGAACTGGCCCGCCCAGAGGAGATCGATCTACTGATCAGTACCCGAGAAGGCCAGGTAGCTCCTCAAAGACTGCAAAGGGTCGGCGACCTGGTGTTGTGGGACGGTCCCCTAGGCAAGACCGTGAGTGGTATGCATCCGGACCTCTTTGAAGAAGTGGAGGTGACCACATGGCACTCAAAGACGCACTTCGCACACTCCATGAGGACAGTGGCCGTCAAAGTTGAAGAACACTTTGTAGCAAGGCCGGGATGCCATTTGGAACTAGAAAGCAGCGTGGAAGTTCGAACGACAGCAACGTGCAATAAAGAGGTCATTGAGTGGCTGAGATGGGACAGTATCGGAGCGGCCTGTGACCCTGCCTGCGGAGGGTGTCGCTGTGGAAAGTGCCCACCGGGAGGAAAGGAGATGTCCCTGGCTGACGAGAAGGAGCTGGAGATAATAAGGGCAGGCCTGACCTTCAGAGAGTGTGACACACACAGCAGCCAGCCACACTGGGATGCAATGTACCCCTGGAAGGAAAACCCAGCCTCTGTTCCCAATAAACGAAAGGCTGTGGAAGCAACGTTCCTGAGGTCTGAGAAGCGGCTCATGAAAGACCTCATGTGGAAAGAGGCTTACACAAGGCAAGTTCACGAGATGGTGGAGAGGGGAGCTGCTGTTAATCTCACCAAGGACGTAATGGACAGCTGGGATGGTGCCGTATGGTGGGTGAGTCACCTAACCGCACCAAACCCCCACTCAGTGACTATGCCGGTGCGCCTTGTCTGGAATAGCAGTCAGGAGTTCAGAGGGGTGAGCATGAATAGCATGTTACTCCAAGGCCCAGACGTCATCAATCCCATCAGAGCGGTGCTCCTCAGATTCCGGGAGGGAGGACACGCAGCTATCGGAGACATCACTAAGATGTATAATTCGGTGTGGCTGGAGGAACGAGAAGTTCATGTGCATCGATTCCTGTGGAGGGACTCACCAAATGAGGAGATTGAGGACTACGCTGTGGTAAGGGTGAACATGGGAGACAAACCGGCGGGGTGCATTGCGCAGGTTGCCATGCGGGAGACTGCAAAGTTGCCCCAGTTCTCTGATATGAGGGAGGAGAGAAGAGTCATTGAGGAAGACTCCTACGTCGATGACCTCCTCACGTCCCACAATGACCCGCAATGCCTCGACAAGGTCCTAGAGGGAGTGGAGGAGATATTAAAAGCAGGAGGCTTCTATCTCAAGCCCTGGGTCCGGCATGGTCAAAGTGGGAGGTTGGAAGGAACAGAGTCCAAGCCGGTGACTTTGATGTTGCCCAACCAGCTAGGGGTCGAAGACAATAAAGCATGGGCGATTGGACGTGGAGAGGTGGTACCACTTCGTTGACAGTCAGACGGTGCTGGGAGCTATCCAGAAAGAGAGTTACGGATTCCAGACGTTCTTCGCAAACCGAATCGGAGAGATTCAGAAGTCTGGACCCGTGACTGACTAGTGGTGGATACCAGGTGAGGTCAACATCGCTGATCTAGTTACCAGGGGGTGCTCTCCTGAACTGCTGGGTGGGGACTTTGAGTGGCAGGAGGGTCCCAAGTTCCTGTCTAGTCCAGTCGAGGATTGGCCCATGAAGTCCGCTTCAGAAGTGGCAACCGATGCTAGAGAGATGGTGAGCAAACTCCAGAGAAGGCCTTTTCGGCAGTCCTCACCAGAGTTCAAGCAAGGAAGTTGTTAGTCCCCGACAGTCCTGGTGGTGAAGGTCCAGTAGTCACAGATGGAGTTAGCGGGGCTCCAGCGTCCTCAGAAAATGAGAGGAAATTGATCTCAACCGAGACCACAGAAACAGAGATGCTGTGGGGAGCTGCGCTCATAGACCTAGTGGATCCAACAAGGTGCAGTTCTCTAGCTAAGCTCTGTGGAATAGTCGGTTATGTCCGCAGAGCTGTGAAGAAGTGGTTGGCCTATATAGGGAGAGCCTCTATGCCAGCAAAGTGGGAGGCAGTATTGACAATAAGGGAACTCAAAGCTGCATTCCAAGACATGTGCCTGGCCGCCCAGAAGGGAATTATATTTTCTGTGACGAAACTAAACAGACTCGTTGTCAGCAGGGATGAAGCTTCAGGACTGCTGCGATGCCATGGTAGGGTCCAGACCATTACCCAGGGGGAGACCGGTGTGCCTCTGCTCCCCCGCAATGCGTGGATCAGCACCCTTCTCTCGCGGGAGGCCCATGAGGCTAACCATGAAGGTGTTGCTGGTACACTCCTCCGGGTGAGGTCTAAAGCATGGGTGGTACAGGGACCAAGGATCGCCAGAAGTGTCATTGACTCCTGTATGCACTGTCGAAAGACCAAAGCAAGAATGTGCAAACAAGTGATGAGTGAGCTTCCCCTCGAGCGAACTGAACCAGCCGCGCCCTTCGAGTTTGCGGCACTAGATTTCTTCGGTCCCTACGTCGTTAGAGACACTGTAAAACGAAGAATAATGATGAAAGTCTGGGGTGTGGTGTTCAGTTGTATGGCTTCGAGAGCAGTGCATGCAGACATCGTGGAAGATCTGTCGACGGAAGGATTCCTAAAGACGTACCAGCGCTTCACAGCTCTCAGGGGTCACCCAAGAAAGTTCTGGTCGGATCAAGGAACCAATTCGTGGGCGCCAGGCTGGTGTTACGGGAGCTTTATGAGTTCCTAAGTGACATCGACAAGGATCAGGTCCAAGGGTAGGCGGCAGCTGCAGGAACCGACTGGACGTGGGTATTTCACCCGGCTGGCTCTCCTCACCGAAATGGGGCAGCTGAGGCAGCGGTCCGTGTGCTTAAGAGAGCGTTGAGTAGCATTGGTGAAGAAGGTATCCTGACAGCTCTGGAGTTCCAGACCCTCCTCTACCTGGCTGCTAACCTGTCGAATGAGAGACCAATCGGTGCCAGGGCCCAGGTACAAGACGAGACCGCAGAAGTTATCACTCCCAACTCCCTCCTGCTCGGACGCGCAGGACCCAGTGGGGATGCCGGAGGGTTCGAGTATCCAACTTACCCCGTCGTGCGTCTGAGAGCAGTCCAGATCGAGGTCAACAAGTTCTGGAAGCGGTGGAGCCAGCTGGCGGGTCTGGGTCTATACATCCGACAGAAGTAGCACGCGCCTGCTAGAAATGTTGCGGCGGGGGACCTGGTGTGGTTGGCTGACCAGAACACGCTGAGGGGCCAGTTCAGGCTGGGTCGAGTCGTGGAGGCGTGTCCTGATGTGAAGGGTGTAGTACGAGACGTGAGAGTGAGAACATGCCAGAGCTGTCCGGTTGTCGGCGGGCAGTCCAAGAGAAGCCGTGGTGCTGAGAACTGTCCCTCCACCATCCTCCAAAGGGACATTAGGAGGCTGGTGGTCCTGCTACCAGTGGAGGAGCAAATGACCTCCCCACCATGGTGTGTTTCGGTTGGTAAAGGACAGTAAAGGAGCCCCAGCATGGTGTGTTTCGGTAAAGGATCAAGGCCCCCCCACCGCCATTCTCTTAGAGGTTGGTGGTGTGTTTCGGTAAAGGATATTGTAGCACTTACTACAAATATTAAAAGAGAGTTGTTGTTGTTGTTACCAGAAACTAGGTTCGTAGGAAGAGCAGTAATTGGTTAAAATAATAATTAGCAAGAGAACAGAGAAAACACCACAGACCAAAAGATAAGTTTAGAATTGCCGGCTTTATCAAAAAAGGAAAATAGAAGTAGAAGAAGTATTATTTAGAAAATGGTACCTTTAAGACATTACACATACAAAACATACAACACGGGAAAAACCATTTGCATAAATGGTTTTTGATTCAAAGAAGAATCTGAGTTTTACTCAGTTACCCTTTAAGTAAAGAAAACTATTTTGAATTCTTAATATCTAGTTAACTTAAACTCAGTCAGTTTCAGTAATTTAGTTAGTATCTCAGTTGAGCTCTTATAAGTGTTCTAGTATTAGTTTGTTATCCAGTTAGTTTGCAGTTATTTGGTATAACTAGTTCTTTAATTTTCCATCTTAATTATTAATCAACTTAGGCCTATTTTAGTTAATTAAATCAGAAGCATTTGGTATTACCCTCTATCAGTAGGTTATTACAACCAAGAAACATAGGGCATCTTACTAAGCCCACAAGAGAAAGTTAACATCAGTAAATGCAGTATCAATCAACCTTACAGTTAAACACATTCACAGTATGCACATAAACATCAACACAAAATGGTTAACTGTATCAATGTCCATTAAATCAATTCCTTAGTGCTAAACAGTCCTTTAGCGAGAGAAAGGGAGAAAGTTCCCTTTCACACAGCAGCGCGGAGCAGTCCACGCACTGCTCACGTGATCCAGAGGGGAGAAGTATGGCGGCTACTACTGGCACAGTCTTACCGCAGTTGGTGATTGATTCTCGGCAGGGAAAGGAAGGGAAAGGCTGAAGCACCCGGCCCTTCACTACGATGTCCGCTCTCCTCGAATAGGAGAAAAGATGTTTCTTTCGACGTACAAACACAGTTCAACGTTGCTCCTTCCTCGGGTGGCTCGCCATCCAATGTCGTTGACCACGCGCTGGATGCGTGATCTTCAAAAGCAAACTGTATCTCCGCGAATCTCCTCAGTAACTCAAAAACTAAAACGCTAAACAAAACCACAGTCTATCGACATAGACAGAAGGGTAAACAAAACACTCACAGCAAGAAAATAAATCGTCAAATACACTTAGATTTCTTAGCTCTAATATCTTCTTACTGGAGCTACTCTCAAGCGTGACTTCACCTGTTCTTGCTTCCTCGATTCTCCCGAGAATCTTCCGGAAGAGAATGACTATCAGCACTGTGATTAGCTGATAGATATGACCTTTCAACTTCAACCAATGATAAAATAAATTACCAAAACCAGGAAATAATGGTTTTAATCCTATTTATCTGTTTAAGATGTTTTTAATATCAATAAAGTAAATTATTTGAAATGATGAAATTCTGTTTGATATTTATTCTTATTTATTAACTATTTAATAACCATGTCTATTTTCACCTGGGTTACAATATCAAGATGTCATCTCATCAAGGATGATGAGTGTTGGTTATGGACATTAAAACTACCTTGATCCTATAGTTATTCATAGTGTGGCATTCATGTTCAAGAGGGCAACGTTATGTGCATGGTTATGGGGTGAAATTCATATAGAAGTTTAACTGTTTGAGCTGGTTATGGTGGCCTACTTGGATTCGACAATCAGTAGCCCAAGTGGGAGGTGTAGAACTTTCCAGCAGAGGAAACTTTTGCTTTATATATACAGTATATATATATATATATATATATATATATATATATATATATATATTTATAAGTGATAGGAAGAGTTATGTTTATATTTATATTGTAATCAAACCAGGTTACTGTAACTGATTGCTGTAATATCTTTCATGTTATATTAAGGTTTATTTTGTTATCATACTTGGTTTCCGACCTGTGTGTGTGTATATGCACGACTCGCCACAAGGTGCCTCCCCCTTTTGTTGTTTTCATTCAATTGATGGTCAGGACTGGTACGCCTTGTCGGTGAGTGACTATAACCTAAGCTAGGTTAAATCAGGAATTAATTTTAATATGAACGAGTGTATAATTTCATTGGTTAATTCGGGTTTTGTTTTGTGTTTGCATTGCAGGTTTACAACCTAACTAAATGTCACTAAGTAACTAACGTTACCAACGGGCTAGTGTAGCTGAAACAGTTGGGCTAATCAGTGGGTGAATTTATTGTGTATGTGGGCGCAATAAAACTTCGTAAAGTGACTCGAGTTGTATCCGCTGTACTTGTCCGGATAACCCTTCCAGAGGGGAGTTTATTAAACTATAGCAGGTAGTTTAGTGAAAACCTGGACAATATCCAAGAGTAAACATGAAAACGTGCAAAAGAAGTGGGTTGCATTTACATTATTTGAGATTTGGATATTTTCACTGAACTGACGCCGTTTTTGTGATTTTCAGCTTCTCTCAGTGAGATAAGACACTTTTGTCATTTTTAGGTTCTTTCAGTGAACTGACGCCGTTTTTGTGATTTTCAGCTTCTCTCAGTGAGATAAGACGCTTTTGTCATTTTCAGCTTCTTTCAGTGAACTGAGGCCGTTTTTGAGATTTTCATCTCCTCTCAGTGAGAAAAGCAGTTTTGGTGCGTGACACACCAAAATGTTTCTAACTTTTGTTTTTGGTGCTTAATTCTCCCAAAACAGCACGCACATACAAGAATATCCAAGAGTACACATGAAAACGTGCAAAAGAAGTGGGTTGCATTTACATTATTTGAGATTTGGACATTTTCACTGAACTGACGCCGTTTTTGTGATTTTCAGCTTCTCTCAGTGAGATAAGACACTTTTGTCATTTTTAGCTTCTTTCAGTGAACTGACTCCGTTTTTGAGATTTTCAGCTTCTTTCAGTGAACTGACGCCGTTTTTGTGATTTTCAGCTTCTCTCAGTGAGATAAGACACTTTTGTCATTTTCAGCTTCTTTCAGTGAACTGAGGCCGTTTTTGAGATTTTCATCTCCTCTCAGTGAGTGTACAAAAGCCCATCGATTCATATTATTTTGGTAATGTGTAAGTTGTGCTATTGTTATTTTGGTCAGGCAGTTAATTGGCCACCTATGGCTGAGCACTATAAAGCTGAGGTTTCATTAGGACCTCTTCCTTTTCTGGCATCTTCAGGAGTGGGATCGAAGTCCAGCTGTTGCAGGCTGACTGTTGAAGTAATTTGATTCTTTTGTGTTTGATGGTGTGCGTGCATCTAGTGGTGAGTTTTTGTGTTTGGGCATCATTGTGTATCAGTTTTTAGTCTAAAATCATAACTATCATAGGGATATTTTAGGTTAATTTGTATTTTACCTCAGATGCTATTTCAAGCTAATTTATGCTAATCGCGATTAGCATGCTATTGCTAGGTTTGCTATGTTTAGGCTAATTTTGGCTATTTAATGCTATGTCATGCTAGGTGTAGCCTAACTGATAATGTATGGGCGCAAGCCATAGGTTAGCTTCATGTTTAGCCTCATGTTTCAGTTAACTATTATTAAGGTTACATGTAGCCCTGCTAAGTTAGCGATGCTAAATACCATTGTGTTAACTGTAAGGTCATTCAAGGACATTAGCCAAATGTCTTTTGTTTGCTTTCTTTATTTCAGAACCACACACATAAATACATACAAACTCTGATCACACATTGATCATTCTTACTCTGTGTTGTGGGTGTGAAGACTCAATAAAGACTCATTTCTTTGGACACCGTTTCCTTTTATTGTTCTAATCGGACATTCTACAGTGGTTGCCACCGGAAACATAGTCTCAGCATCACAGCTCCTTTAACAATTCTTTTCATGGTCCTTCGAGCCGGATTTGGCAAACTTCTCTAGTTAACAATGGCAACACCAAAGAAGAGTGAGTCACCCACAACACATGAAGACCCAGACAGAGACAGGTCAAACTCCCCAGGGCTTGAGAGGTGTGTCCGCATCCTTTCTGATGAGAATGCACTGTTGAGGCGCTGTCTGGACCAAATGAGGGAGAAAGATTCTCATTATCACACTTCTTCCTACCCCCCTTCAAGGCGTAATAGCATGAGAGGCTATGCTGCAGGCTCCAGATCAAGCTCGCCGGTTTCACAATGTATGGAGACGTCTCCAAGAGATCAACAGGATCCGCGTCCTCCATGGCATAAATTAGAACCGACAGCGACTGAGGGCAAGCTACATGCAAGGGAAAGAGAAGTTGATGAGATAGCCAGAGGTCTAGAAAGGATGGGGCGGCCATCTAGCCGCGACCGCAGATCTCCTGATAGAAACTACCCAAGCAGACAGACAAGTCGCCGCAGAGAATCACCTCCTCATTACAGCTCATCTTCACGGAAGGATCCTTACCTGGATTGGCCCCGGCAACATCGTTCCCGCAGATCTTCGCCATCACGGGAACACCAGTATTCAAGTATACCTGCTGACTATTGGCATGACTATTCAAGCCAATACAAATATGACACTCCAAGGGGATATGAGTCAAGCCGACGCCGCGAACCCTCTTACTCACCTGGGCGTCATTCTCGACATCCTTCAGTGGAGAGAGAGCACTCATATCGGGGCCCGAAGCCAAAGATTCCTGACTTCGTTCATGAAGATCCTCGTGAGTTCGCAAGACTCAAAGTTGCTCTTGATAACCTTCTTCCGCCCGATGCCACAGAGCGCTTCAAGTTTCAGATTCTACTGGATCACCTCAAACTGGAAGAGGCAATGCTCATCGCTGATTCATACAGTCACAGCAGGGATCCATATACTGACACCATGGAGGCTCTCACAGAGTTATATGGTCAACCGCACCAACTTGCACTTCAGCGCATCTCCAAGCTCATGGAGGAGCCGAACGTCAAGGCAGGTGACACTAAGGCCTTTCGTCAATTCGCACTGAAAGTGCGCGCTTTAGTAGGGATGTTGGAGCAACTTGGCAGCAGTGGAAGAACCGAACTGTGGTGTGGATCTCATGTTTCACGGCTTCTGGGAAAGTTGCCTCATGATTTAAGAGCAAGCTTTAGGAGGTATATCAATCCCATAAGAACTCCCATTCCAACTCTTCTCGACCTAGCTGACTGGCTAGAATATGAGGTAAGGGTGCAAGTTGATGGTTCACAGTTCACTGGTGATCACGGTAAGGAACATCAGAGCTACAAAGAACACCGCAAGGACCGAAAGTCACAGTCCACAATGGTTCTTCACAACAGTGAGCCAAAAGAGTGTCCATCTCAGTTACAGTCAAGTAGTTCAGATCAGCCACGAGAAAAGCCCAAGAAATTCTGCCCATTTTGCAACACACCTCAGCACTATCTGAATCAGTGTGCAAATTTTCAGTTACTGTCCAAGGAGCAGATCGAGAAATGGATCCGGGCCAATCAGAGGTGTTGGAAGTGTGGACGCGAACACTTCTCTTCCGAGTGCACTTTGAAGGCTAAATGTAAGAAATGCGACAAGCGACATCTTGAAATCCTTCATGAGGTGAACACCGGAGGTAGCGGTAAGACCACCACTTTCAGGAAAGCCACAACTGGATCCATGGAGCGTGCCAAACCCACCAGCTCCACTGCTGAAACCCTCTATGTGGACAGACCTACTGGTAGCAGCAGGGTGCTACTGAAGATGAGTCGGGTCATCCTAAAGAATGGTGAGAACTCATTGGACACATATGCACTGCTAGATGATGGCTCGGAGCGCACCATCTTACTGTATGAAGCGGCACAACAGCTCGGCCTACAAGGTTTACCTGAGGAGCTGTCCTTGCGTACAGTGCGTCAAGATGTGCGAGTCATCCCTGGAGCCACAGTGTCGTTCACAGTTTCACCTGCAAACCAACCAAGTAAGACCTTCCACATTCAAAGAGCATTCACAGCCAAAGAGCTAGGTCTGGCACCCCATACTTACCCTGTTGCGGCCCTCAAGAAGTCATATTGTCACTTGAAGAACTTACCTCTGCAGCCCATTGACCGTGCGCAGCCCTTGCTGCTCATTGGATCGGACCATCCACACCTCATAACCCCAACTGAACCTGTTCGCCTGGGCCCACCGGGAGGGCCGGCTGCGGTCAAGACCAAGTTGGGATGGGCACTCCAAGGTCCTTCTAAGCTGCTGAGGCACAGCCTGACCACTCAGCAATGCCTTTGGACATCGAGCACTCCGACCACCGCTGAGTTACTCGGTCATGTCGAAAAGCTATGGCAATTAGACACTTTGCCTTACCGGAGTGAGAAGCTTGTGACACGCTCAAGACAAGACACAGAGGCAGTACGTATTCTGGAGGAGAAGACCGTTAGGGTGACGGTAGAGGGAGTTCAGCGGTACGCCACTCCTCTGCTCTGGAAAAAGGACCTCCCCCCACTGGTTGCGCCTAAGGAAGCTGTGATGGCCCAACTGCGCAGTACGGAGAAGAGGCTGGCTGGGGATCCTGATAAGGCGGCTACCTACAAGGGTGAGATCAAGAAGCTGGTGGAAGCTGGGTATGTGAAGAAGATACCCCTGGATGAGGCAGCTAGTAGTCCGGGGTGGTATATCCCCCACCACATGGTCCACCATAATGGAAAGAATAGAATAGTGTTCAACTGTTCTTTCTCCTTCAAGGGCATCAGCTTGAATGATCACCTGCTCCCTGGACCTGTGCTGGGTGCTACCCTAATAGGTGTTCTCATCCGATTCCGTGAACATCCCTTTGCGATCAGTTCGGATATAAAGGGCATGTTTCATCAAGTCCGCCTTCTCCCAGAGGACCAGCCACTCTTGAGATTCCTTTGGAGAGAGATGAGGAGGAACGACCCCCCGGACATCTACCAGTGGCAGGTCCTGCCTTTCGGCACTACATCAAGCCCCTGCTGTGCCACATTTGCTCTCCAGAAGCATGTGACTGACCACGCAGGACCTGGAGACAAGTTGCGCACATCAGTGGAACAATGCTTCTACGTGGACAATTGTCTACAAAGTCTACGTACTGCTGAAGGAGCGAAACAGCTGGTGGATGATCTTCGCAGTCTTCTGGCCAAGGGTGGTTTTGACCTGCGACAATGGGCCAGCAACTGCCCTAGCATAATCAGCCACCTGCCCCCCGAGTCCAGGTCAGAAAGTAGCGAACTCTGGTTCAACCACGATACAGCTGACCCAGAGGAGCGCACCCTCGGACTAATATGGCACTGTCAATTAGACAGCATCGGCTTCAAGCATGGCCAGCTGGAGCTGGACCCTCAGCCCACAATGCGAAGCATTTACAGGACCCTCGCTAAGCAGTACGACCCACTTGGCTTCATTGTGCCCTTCACCACTAGGGCCAAGATCTTGGTACAGCGACTCTGGGATCGTAAACGGGAATGGGATGATCCAGACTTACCTCAAGATCTCCTGCAAGCATGGTCTTCCTGGGTGGAGGAACTTCCGCAGCTGTCCAGCATTACACTGCCTAGATGCTACACCGCAGGAGAACTGGATCTCACTACCTGCAATCGGAGCGTCCACGTCTTCTGTGATGCGTCTGAAAAAGCATACGGCTCTGTGGCGTATCTTCGCACGCAGGATGGCAGTGGACGCACCCAAGTTGCCTTCATTGCAGCCCGGTCAAGAGTGGCCCCCAAACGGCAACTATCTATTCCCCGGCTGGAGCTCTGTGCTGCCGTGACAGGTGCTCAACTGGCATCAGTCCTGAAGAGAGAGTTGACCCTGGATATCCACTGCTACACCTACTGGACCGATTCAACGACAGTACTTACCTGGCTGAATTCCGAATCCTGCAAGTACAAAGTCTTCGTGGGCACTAGGATTGCTGAGATTCAGGAATTGACAGATGCTGAAACCTGGCGCTATGTCGACACCCAGAGGAATCCAGCTGATGACATTACAAGAGGGAAGACCCTGTCACAGCTGGCAGAATGCCCCCATTGGTTCCAAGGCCCAGATTTCCTTAGACAGCCAGAAACTTCATGGCCTGAACAGCCATCAGGAAATCCTGCTGAGGTCCCTGAAGAGATGCGGAAACAAACCTTTTGCGGAGCCACAACCGTCGACAGTGGTCCACCTCTACTTGACATCGGTCAATACAGCACCTTCCAGGAACTCCTTGAAGCGGTAGCCTGCTCACCTCACGGGGTGGCTTCTGATACGGAGAGTACGTCAGCGGCTGACTTAAGGAAAGCTGAGCTGGATGTTCTTCGTCAAGCCCAGATCGAAAGTTTCCCAGATGACATGACACAGCTACTGTCTGGAAACCCTGTCACATCAAACAGTAAGCTAGTCACGCTAGCCCCTGAGCTTGACCCCAACACTCAGCTCATTCATGTTGGAGGCCGTCTGCGTAGATGTGATCAGCTAAGTCAAGAAGTACAGCACCCAATTGTACTTGATCCTTCCCATCCTCTCTCAAAGCTGATTATTAAGCGCTACGACCAAGACCTGCACCATCCTGGTCCGGAGAGAGTATTTGCGGAGATCAGGCGGCGCTTTTGGATCCTGAGAGGCAGGCAGGCAATTCGCAAATTCCAACACAGTTGCCCCGAATGTCGTAAGTGGCGCGGAACGCCTGAGGTCCCAAGAATGGCCGATTTGCCCCCCTCCAGTCTCCGGCTCTACAAGCCAGCATTTTACTCCACCGGAATCGACTGTTTTGGTCCCTTTCAGATCAGAGTCGGGAGGCGAAATGAAAAGCGCTGGGGCATATTGTATAAGTGCCTTACTACCAAGGCAGTCTACATTGATCTGCTAGCAAGCATTGACTCTGATTCTTTCCTCATGTCACTCCGGCGATTCGTGTCAAGAAGAGGAAAGCCACATGAGATTCTCTGTGATAATGGAACGAATTTCAAGGGTGGAGATACCGAACTGAAGGAGGCATTTCAGGCCCTCCAACCAGCTCTGAAGGAGCAGCTGACTGCACAACAGATCGCTTTCCAGTACAACCCGCCAAGTGCTCCCCACTTTGGCGGCTCTTGGGAAAGGGAAATACGGTCCATAAAGGCAGCACTGTACACCGTTGTTGGAGCGCAGACCGTGCCAGAAGAAGTACTCAGGACAGTCCTGGTTGAGATTGAAGGCATTCTTAACTCCAAGCCTTTGGGTTACGTATCCTCAGACGTCTCAGATCCAGACCCCGTGACTCCAAATACTCTTCTCATGGGGCGGCCCGACAGCTCTCTACCTCAGGTGATCTACCCAGAGTCTGAGCTACTCACTCGCAGGAGATGGCGGCACAGTCAAGTTCTGGCTGACCAGTTTTGGTCCAGATTCATCCGACAGTACTTGCCTGCCCAACAGACACGTCAGAAGTGGCAAAAGGAGAAAGACGATTTGACCGTCGGCACAGTCGTAATGATTGTGGATCCTCAGTCTCCAAGGGCCCTCTGGCTTGTTGGAACAGTGAAGACGGTCTGCCCTGGCTCCGATGGAAGAGTAAGGGCAGCAGAAGTTAAAGTGAAGGATCGCACCTATCTTCGCCCGGTGGCTAGACTGATTAAGTTGCCTGCATTTCCAGACGACCATGGAGAGAAGGACTTTTAGAAGCAAATCCGTACAACAGATTTGGGGGCGGCTGTACAAAAGCCCATCGATTCATATTATTTTGGTAATGTGTAAGTTGTGCTATTGTTATTTTGGTCAGGCAGTTAATTGGCCACCTATGGCTGAGCACTATAAAGCTGAGGTTTCATTAGGACCTCTTCCTTTTCTGGCATCTTCAGGAGTGGGATCGAAGTCCAGCTGTTGCAGGCTGACTGTTGAAGTAATTTGATTCTTTTGTGTTTGATGGTGTGCGTGCATCTAGTGGTGAGTTTTTGTGTTTGGGCATCATTGTGTATCAGTTTTTAGTCTAAAATCATAACTATCATAGGGATATTTTAGGTTAATTTGTATTTTACCTCAGATGCTATTTCAAGCTAATTTATGCTAATCGCGATTAGCATGCTATTGCTAGGTTTGCTATGTTTAGGCTAATTTTGGCTATTTAATGCTATGTCATGCTAGGTGTAGCCTAACTGATAATGTATGGGCGCAAGCCATAGGTTAGCTTCATGTTTAGCCTCATGTTTCAGTTAACTATTATTAAGGTTACATGTAGCCCTGCTAAGTTAGCGATGCTAAATACCATTGTGTTAACTGTAAGGTCATTCAAGGACATTAGCCAAATGTCTTTTGTTTGCTTTCTTTATTTCAGAACCACACACATAAATACATACAAACTCTGATCACACATTGATCATTCTTACTCTGTGTTGTGGGTGTGAAGACTCAATAAAGACTCATTTCTTTGGACACCGTTTCCTTTTATTGTTCTAATCGGACATTCTACAGTGGTTGCCACCGGAAACATAGTCTCAGCATCACAGCTCCTTTAACAATTCTTTTCAGTGAGAAAAGCAGTTTTGGTGCGTGACATACCAAAATGTTTCTAACTTTTGTTTTTGGTGCTTAATTCTCCCAAAACAGCACGCACATACAAGAATATCCAAGAGTACACATGAAAACGTGCAAAAGAAGTGGGTTGCATTTACATGATTTGAGATTTGGACATTTTCACTGAACTGAGGCCGTTTATGTGATTTCCAGCTTCTCTCAGTGAGTTCAGAACCCTTTTTTCATTTT
>NC_086368.1:143717-159592 GCF_036324505.1 Eleginops maclovinus | reverse complement strand
TGAGAAAACATTTTTGTTTTTCGGCTTCTTTCACTGAACTGACTCCGTTTTTGAGAATTTCAGCTTCTTTCAGTGAACTGACGCCGTTTTTGTGAGTTTCAGCTTCTCTCAGTAAGATAAGACACTTTTGTCATTTTAAGCTTCTTTCATTGAACTGAGGCCGTTTTTTGTGATTTTCAGCTTCACTCATTTAGATAAGACACTTTTGTCATTTTCAGCTTCTTTCACTGAACTGACGCCGTTTTTGAGATCTTCAGCTTCTCTCAGTGAGATAAGACACTGTGGTCATTCTTAGCTTCTTTCAGTGAACTGATTCCGTTTTTGAGATATTCATCTCCTCTCAGTTAGATAAGACACTTTTGTCATTTTTAGCTTATTTCAGTGAACTGACTATTTTTTTGTGATTTTCAGCTTCTCTCAGTTAGATAAGACACTTTTTGTCATTTTCAGCTTCTTTCACTGAACTGACCTCATTTTTTTTTTTTTTTGTGATCAATTTTTTATTGACATCAGTTCAACACTTACATACAAGATCTTCCTGTACAGGTAGATTATATTGATGTCTTTTTGTCTTTTGTCATAACAAGGTTTCCCCGCCCCCTCCCCCTCCCAACCACCCTCCCCCCAGACCGCGTTCTGCTGAGAGAAAAAAAAAAAAACCACACAAAATGAGAATAAAACAAAACAAAATAAAACTAAAAATTAAAAGGTAAAATCACACCTTGTCTAATCATCCTCTACAGAAATATT
Organism: Eleginops maclovinus; assembly: GCF_036324505.1. Classification (NCBI taxonomy): domain Eukaryota; kingdom Metazoa; phylum Chordata; class Actinopteri; order Perciformes; family Eleginopidae; genus Eleginops; species Eleginops maclovinus. The sequence goes on along the minus strand of NC_086368.1, from coordinate 158,842 downwards.
ATCTGGTTCTTTTTCAATAGAGTTCAACATATCAGAGATCCGCTTAGCTGCGTCTTTCCATAGGTCAATAGTTCTCCGTTTTGCCTTGTTTATCCTTGCTGTAGAAAGCTCAAGTAGGACAATGTCCAAGAAATAAGCCATCCACTTCTGCATAGAAAGTGAGTGTGGTGGCAACCATCTCTGCACTATCATTTTCTTGGCTGCTGTTGATCCTGCAAGCCAGATTTTTCTCTGTTTTCCAAACAGTTGAAGTTTGGAATCATCATTCAATAACCAGACAATGGGGTCAACCGGAATTGGACGGGCTATTAAATCACCTATAGTCTCTGCTATTTTGTGCCAAAATTCCTGTACTTTTTCACACTCCCAGACCATGTGTAGAAAGGTCCCATTTTGTTCTGGTTTACAGAAAGTGCAGTGGGGACTTGGAATGACTTTTGTAATGTACCTTTTCTGAGGAGTCCAGTATGTCCTATGACAGATGTTAAAGTGAATCTGTTGGTGGTTTGGGTTTTTAGAGCAATGAAAAATGTTATCCCACACTGCTTCCCAGTCAATCATGTCGTTTTCAATGTTTAAATCTCGTTCCCATATTTGAATTATTGGAAGTTTCCCTGTAATTGCCTCCATCATTGTCTTATAGACGGTAGATGCCACTCTCTTTACTGGAAAGTAAAAAAATAACTTCCAAATGGGGTGTGTATCAGGTGAGGTTCCCCATGATATATCCTGACTTTTCAGGGCTGATCGTATGCATAAATACACATAGAAGGTTGTTCTAGGGAGATCAAATTTGGTTTTAAGTTCTTCAAAGCTCAATAAACCTTTTTCATCAACAATATGGTCCAATGTATACACACCCCTCTCACTCCAGGGTTTACATGTAAAGGGTTTATTACCAGACAGTAAGTGAGAATTGTGCCATAAAGGTGTATGCTTATGCCATTTATTTGTGTGGCCCAAAATTCCCTCTGCATGTCTAAGATTGGATATTGTGTTTGTGATGATGGGGCCATAGCTTAAAGAACATTTTTTCCGACTAGCACATGCAAAGGCTAAGTCCTCTATTCTTACAGGATGAATAAGTTGTTTTTCTATATCTTTCCAAGGAACAGTGGCTAAGGGGTCCACCCATATCTTAAGAGCACGTAACTGAAAGGCCAGATTGTATATTTTAAAGTTGGGAAGAGCTACTCCTCCATTACTTGTGGTGCGTTGCAAAGTTAAAAAATTCAGTCTGGGTTGTTTATTGTTCCAGATGTATTGTCTGATAAGTGAGTCAAGTCTTTTCCAGTATTTTACAGGTGGTGCTAGAGGGATCATTGCGCTCAAAAAATTAACACGGGGCAGAATATTCATTTTAACCACCGCTACCCTGGATCTGAATGATGCTGGTAGTGCAGCCCAGTTTTTCAAATCTCTCTGCACATTGTTTAACATAGTCTCATAGTTGTCTTGGACAATTTTATTCATAGATGTATGAATTCTGACACCCAGGTAAGTGATTTTGTTTTGTAATGGAATTGGGTGATTAACTGGCCCATTAACTGGTACGTTGTTTAGTTTAAGCATATTAGATTTTTCCCAATTGCTTTTGTAGCCAGAGATTGACCCAAATGTGCTGAAGATTTGTAGAATTTTAGGTATGGAGTCCTCAAGGTCGGATATAAACAGTAGGATGTCATCGGCAAATAAGGATATTGAGTTGTCACATGATTTGAGTGGGTAATTGCAGACTTTGTTTTGTCTTATAGTTTGGGCCAATGGTTCCAGGGAAAGTGCAAATAGGAGGGGTGACAGTGGGCATCCCTGTCGGGAGCCACGTTCGATATGAAAGGGCAGTGAGTGTAGACCATTGGTTGAAACAATAGCAGTTGGGTTTGCATATAAAGTGCGCACCATGTCTATAAATTTTGATCCAAGACCAAGTTTCTCCAGTACTTGCCATAAATAATTCCACGACAGGCGGTCGAATGCTTTGAAAGCGTCTAGAGATAAAACTGCTGAAGGAGTTGTGAGGTTTTTAGCTTCATTAATTATGTGTAACAGTCTGCGTATGTTGTCTGCTGCATGGCGGTTGGGTATGAAGCCAGTTTGGTCGGGATGAACTAACTTCTCAATGACACGCTCCAAGCGCAGTGCCAACACCTTGGAAAACAGCTTAATATCCGTCCCCAGTAGGCTTATAGGTCTGTAATTCTCACAATGTTTCGGATCTTTGCCTTTTTTGGGTAAGACTGATATTAGTGCAGTATTTGCTTGCTGGAGAAAAGCGCCTCTCTCCATAGCTGATGTTAAAGCTTGTAGAATTGTAGGTCCAAGTATGTCAAAGTATTGCAATAATAGTTCTGATGGGATTCCGTCTAAACCTGGAGTTTTGCGCTTCTTAGCATCCTTCAAGGCAGTTTTAAGTTCCTCTAGTAAGATTGGTTGGCCCAGTTCTTCGGCCTCATCTGGACTTAGACAAAGTAGTTCCAGATTTTTAAGAAATGATTGACCTTGCGCTGTGTTGGAATTGGTTGGGCACCGGTACAATTCTGAATAAAAGGACTTTAAGGTGGTGTTAATATCCTGGTAGTTTGTTGATATGCCGTTCTCTGTGAATATGCTATTAATTGAGGCCCTGGATTCATTTTGTTTTAGCTTAAGAGCAAGTAGTTTACTTGGTTTGCAGCCATTGGAATAATAGTTTTGTCTTACTCTATGCATTAAAAATTCAGCTCTTCTTCTCAGTAAATCATTTAGTTCTGCTCGGTTTGTTACAAGGGCATTATGCATTGTTCTACAAAATTTGTTTTTAAGTTTGTGCTCCAATGATTGACACTGTTCCTCCAATTCTTTAATCCTTTCTTGTCTTTTCCTTTTTAAATGGGCTGAAAAGGAGGATGTAAAATCCCTAATAAACCCCTTTGTGGCTTGCCATACATATGATGGGTCTGTAGTTGAAGCTGTATTAATTACTAGAAATTCGGCTATTTTTGCTTTGAACTCTGTGTCGAATTCTGAAGAAGGGATGTATTAAATTGCCATCTTCTAGATTTTTCCCTTGAACTATTACAGTTAAATGTTGATATTATTGGATTGTGATCAGATAAAATGGCTGGTTCCATAACTATAGATGGAAACATTGGTCTCAGTTCAGTAGCGCATAGCATGTAATCAATGCGAGAATGTGTTAGGTGACGCGTGGAGAAGAATGTGTAGTCTTTGCTAGTTGGGTTATGAAGTCTCCAAATGTCTGTCAAGTGCAGACTGTCCAATGATGTTTTAAACATCTCTGACACCTGTTGTTGAGCTTTCGTGTAGGTAACACCTGATCTGTCTTGTTTTAAATCCAGCACTGCATTCATATCTCCTCATATAATTAAAGAATATTCACTAACTGAGAGCGCAAGCAACTCATTAGTTAATCTTGGGAAAAAAGTGTCATCAAATATGGCTGGTGCATATACAGACACAAAAGCAATTTTCCTATCACCTATGGTGGAACATATATAAGATATTCTTCCAGTGGTGTCTTTGCTACATTTATCTATGGTAAGGCCGCATTTCCTTGATATAAGTATAGTGGAGCCCTTGGTCTTAGTATTATCACTAGATCAAGCCACTACTTTGTAATATTTATTTTGTAGACGATTCACATCTTTCTGGCGCAACCTTGAAACCTTGAAACCTTGAAACCTTGAGGTGTGTTTCTTGTATGAGCGCTATGTCTATACGCTTTCTTTTTAGAAGATCCAAAAACTTGTGACGTTTGACTGGGCTATTGAGACCTCTAATATTAACTGACATAACAGAAAGTTCAGCCATTTTCTAAATGGTGCTGTAGATTGACATGTACTCTATCTGACTTTTCTACTAAAAGGATTTTAATACCAGACTGTATAGCTAGAAAAATAAGCAAGGTGTGACAAAAACATAAAATATAAAATCCCCCTTTCCCCCCGAGACCGCAACACCCCCCATACAAGAATAAGATACGTGGCCACATCAAACGCAGTTAACGCTATTCCCAGCCCACACCCCCCCCCCTCCACCACGTAACAGAAAGAAGAAAAAAATATATACACAGGTCTTGTGGTTTCCACACATTAAACAAGCAGTTACAGTAGGTAACATTTTAGGCTATTTAAGTTGCAAAAGTAGCCTAGATCTAACATTTAAAGAACAGTGTTAAGCCCTCTACGGGGAGTAACTGAAGTGAATAAAGTCTGCAGGCCATATTAAAGCATAGCCTGATGATCACCGTTTACTTGTCATTTTGTCCATTCAGCTCGGAACGTTACTATTGCGTCTGTACTTACATATCCTCTCCAATCACTACACCACACCACAATCGTTCAGTTCTCATTCCACATTAGGTGAGTCTGGTCGAGTTTCGTAGGCCTACGGATCTTCTTGCAGCATCTCCGATGAGGTAGTCTCTCCCTCCGGGCGTCTGCTCACACTCGGCAGATGATCCGGGCACGGTTGCTCCTGCGTGTCTGTGTCTCTTGCGTAGTCCTCCTCGCCCAAGTCTACACAGAAGTCTTCAGCTTCTTTGGCCGTCTCGAATAATAGCTGTTGTCTTTTATGGGTCACTTTTAATGTGGCAGGATAGATGAGGAAGTTTGCGATCCCTTTCGCATATAGCTTACTTTGTACCCTCACAAACTGTTGACGTCTCTGCATGGTGTACGCACTGTAGTCTGCTTTAAAGCGGATCGTTGCCGTTGTATTGTCCTTAATTGGCCCGGTTTTCTGTGCCTCTCTTGCCCCGTTGAGAATTGTTTGTCGATCTTGGTATCTCAGGCATTTGAAAATCATGGTGCGAGACCCCAAGTTTCTCCCCTTTCCTTTCGCATAAATTCGATGTGCCCTCTCCAGTTCAATGATGGGTCTGTTTTGTAGAGTGGGTATCCACACGGGTAGCTGTTGTTGCAGGAATCCGATGGGATCGTTTGCCTCTCGACCCTCCTCGAGCCCTGTGATGCGAATATTATTGCGACGAGACCGGTCTTCCAATTCAGCTAGCTTCTGCTCAAGTTCTTTCTGGCCGCTAACACAGGCTTTGACAGATGTGTTGATCTCCCTATTTTTTCTCTTAGTGTCATCAACTTGTTGCTTAAGATCCTGCACAGTGGAGTCTTGTCTCTCGAGTTCAGTTCTGATATATTGCAAAGAGGTGTTAATTTCTTGTAATGCTCCTTTCACTGCATTTTGGACAACCGATTCGAGCATACCCTGTTGCTGCTGCAGGACTTGAGCAATGATGGCTTCCATGTTTAGCTCCGCGTTGTCGTTAGCCGTGTTCGCTGATCTTTCTTTCGCTGCTGCTAATTTAGACGATATAGATGTCGCTTTCTTCGCTGATCGTTGCATTTTTTACTGACTGTGGTGGTAGTTAAAACACTTTCAACCGCTGATGTAATAAAAAGACCTGATAATTTAGCAAAAAGTGGAGGTTCGTGAGGAGCTCTAGTCTTCAGCGTCCATCACGGTTGTTGGTCACGTGATCCTCCCAACTGACCTCATTTTTGAGATTTTCAGCTTCTTTCAGTGAACCGACGCCATTTTTGTGATTTTCAGTTTCTCTCAGTGAGATAAGACACTTTTGTCATTTTCAGCTTCTTTCATTGAACTGAGGCCGTTTTTTGTGATTTTCAGCTTCTTTCAGTGAACTGACGCCATTTTTGTGATTTTCAGTTTCTCTCAGTGAGATAAGACACTTTTGTCATTTTCAGCTTCTTTCACTGAATTGACGCCGTTTTTGAGATTTTCAGCTTCTTTCAGTGAACTGACGCCGTTTTTGTGATTTTCAGCTTCTCTCAGTGAGATAAGACACTTTTGTCATTTTTAGCTTCTTTCAGTGAACTGACTCTGTTTTTGAGATTTTAAGCTTATTTCAGTGAACTGACGCCGTTTTTGTGATTTTCAGCTTCTCTCAGTGAGATAAGACACTTTTGTCACTTTAAGCTTCTTTCATTGAACTGAGGCCGTTTTTGTGATTTTCAGCTTCTCTCAGTTAGCTTCTTTCACTGAACTGATTCCGTTTTTGAGATTTTCATCTCCTCTCAGTTAGATAAGACACTTTTGTCATTTTAAGCTTCTTTCATTGAACTGAGGTCGTTTTTGTGATTTTCAGCTTCTCTCAGTGACAAATGAGATAAGACACTTTTGTCATTTTAAGCTTCTTTCATTGAACTGAGGCCGTTTTTTGTGATTTTCAGCTTCACTCAGTTAGATTAGACACTTTTGTCATTTGCAGCTTCTTTCAGTGAACTGACGCCGTTTTGTGATTTTCAGCTTCTCTCAGTAAGATGAGATACTTTTATCATTTAAGCTTCTTTCAATGAACTGAGGCCGTTTTTGAGATTTTCATCTCCTCTCAGTTAGATAAGACACTTTTGTCATTTTCAGCTTCTTTCAGTGAACTGACTCCGTTTTTGAGATTTTAAGCTTCTTTCAGTGAAATGACGCCGTTTTTGTGATTTTCAGCTTCTCTCAGTGAGATAAGACACTTTTGTCATTTTAAGCTTCTTTCAGTGAACTGAGGCCGTTTTTGAGATTTTCATCTCCTCTCAGTAAGAAAAGCACTTTTGTTGCGTGACACACCAAAATGTTTCTAACTTTTGTTTGTGGTGCTTCATTCTCCCAAAACAGCACGTACATACAATAATATCCAAGAGTACACATGAAAACGTGCAAAAGAAGTGGGTTGCATTTACATTATTTGAGATTTGGACATTTTTTACGTAAGGAAGGACCCTTATCAAAAAACATAATGGTTACGTAAGGGGGGAGCCTTATGAAAAAACATATTTTTTCATAAGGGGGGAACCTTATCCAAAAACATAATTTTTACGTAAGGGGGGACCCTTGTCAGAAAATGTATTTTTTACGTAAGGGGATACCTTAATCAAAAAACATAATTTTGACGTAAGTGGGGACCCTTATCCAAAAACCATTTTTTAGGTAAGGGGGGACCCTTATCAAAAACAATAATGGTTACGTAAGGGGGGACCCTTATGAGAAAATATATTTCCCTCAACTAATGAAATATTTTTTACGTATGGTGGGACCCTTACCAAAAGATATAATGGTTATGTAAGGGTGGACCCTTATCCAAAAACTATTTTTCAAGTAAGGGGGGACCCTTATCCAAAAACTATTTTGTTATGAAAGGGTGGACCCTTATCAAAAAACATAATGGTTACGTAAGGGGGGACCCTTATCCAAAAACTATTTTTCCCGTAAGGGATGACCCTTATCCAAAAACTATTTTTTACGTAAGGGGGGAACCTTATCAAAAACAAAAAATGTACGTAAGGGAAGACCCTTATCCAAAAACTATTTTTCTCCTAAGGAGGGACTCTTATCAAAAAACATAATTTTTACGTAAGGGGGGACCCTTGTCAGAAAATGTATTTTTTACGTAAGGGGATACCTTAATCAAAAAACATACATTTTACTTAAGGGGGCACCCTTATCCAAAACCAATTTTTTACGTAAGGGGGGACCCTTATCAAAAAACATAATTTTCCATAAGGGGGGACCCTTATCAAAAAACTTAATTTTTACGTTAAGGGAGTTACCCTTATCAAAAAACATAATTTTTAAGTAAGGGGGGACCCTTATGATAAAATGTATTTCCCTCATCTAATAAACATTTTCTTACGTAAGGGGGGACCCTAATCAAAAAACATAATTTTGACGTAAGGGGGGACCCTTATCCAAAAACTATTTTTTAGGTAAGGGGGGACCATTATCAAAAACCATAATGGTTACGTAAGGGGGGACCCTTATCAAAAAACAATATTTTTACGTAATGGGGGACCTTTATCAAAAAACATACATTTTACTTAAGGGGGGACCCTTATCCAAAAACTATTTTTTACGTAAGGGGGGACCATTATCAAAAAACACAATTTTTACTTAATGGGGGACCTTTATCAAAAAAATATTTTTCCCTCAACTAATGAAATATTTTTTACGTATGGGGGGACCCTTATAAAAAAACATAATTTTTACGTAAGGGGGGACCTTTATCAAAAAAATATTTTTCTCGTTAGGAGGGACCCTTATCCAAAAACTATTTTTTAAGTAAGGGGCGACCCTTATCAAAAAACAACATTTTTACGTAAGGGGGGACCCTTATCCAAAAACCATTTATTACGTAAGGGGGGACCCTTATCAGAAAATGTATTTCCCTCATCTAATGAAATATTTTTTACGGAAGGGGGGATCTTTATCAAAAGATATATTTTTTACGTAAGGGGGGACCCTTATCAGAAAATGTATTCCCTCATCTAATAAAATATTTTTTACGTAAAGGGGGACCATTATCAGAAAATGTATTTCCCTCATCTAATGAAATATTTTTTACGTAAATGAGGACCCTTATCAAAAGATATATTCTTTACGTAAGGGGGCCCTTATCAAAAAACATAATTTTTACATAAGGGGGGAACCTTATCAAAAACTATTTTTAACGTGGGGGGGGCCCTTATCAAAAAACATATTTTTTACGTAAGGGGGGACCCTATGAGAAAATGTATTTCCCTTATCAAAAGATATATTTTTTACGTAACGGGAAACCCTTATCCAAAAACATAATTTTTCATAAGGTGCGACCCTTATCAAAAAAAAAAAAATTACGTAAGGGGGGACCCTTATCAAAAAACATACATTTTATGTAAATGGGGTCCCTTATCAAAAACACAATTTTTACGTAAGGGGGGACCCTTATGAGAAAATGTATTTCCATTATCAAAAGATATATTTTTTACTTAAAGGGCGACCCTTATCAAAAAACATAATTTTTACGTAAGTGGGGACCCTTATCAAAAAACTATTTTTTACGTAAGGGGAGAACCTTGTCAAAAACATAATTTTACGTAAGGGGGGACCCTTATCAGAAAATGTATTTTTTACGTAGGGGGGGGGCCCTTATCAAAAAACATACATGTAATTAAGGGGGGACCCTTATGAGAAAATGTATTTCCCTTATCAAAAGATATATTTTTTACGTAAGTGGGGACCCTTATCCCAAAAACTATTTTCTACCTAAGGGGGGGGACCCTTATGACATATATATTTTGTTACGTAAATGGGGACCTTATCAAAAAACATAATTTTTCATTTAGGGATGACCCTTATAAAAAAAGTATTTTTTACGTACTGGGAAAACCTTATCAGAAGATATATTTTCTAGTAAGAGTGGGGACCTTATCAAAAACATATTTTTTACGTAAGGGGGGACCCTTATCAAAAAACATAATTTTTACGTAAGGGGGGACCCTTATCAAAAGATATATTTTTTACGTAAGGGGGGAACCTTATCAAAAAACAACATTTTTACGTAAGGGGGGACCTTTATCAAAAAACATACATTTTACGTAAGGGGGGACCCTTATCCAAAAACATAATTTTTACGTAAGGGGGACCCTTATCAAAAAACATAATTTTCCATAAGGGGGGACCCTTATCAAAAAACTATTTTTACATAAGGGAGGACCCTTATCAAAAAACATAATTTTTAAGTAAAGGGGGAGCCTTATCAAAAAACATAATTTTTACGTAAGGGGGGAACCTTATGAGAAAATGTATTTCCCTTATCAAAAAACTACTTTTTACATAAGGGGGGACCCTTATCAAAAAAGTATTTTTTACGTAAGTGGGGACCCTTATCAAAAAACATAATTTTTACGTAAGGGGGGACCCTTATCAGAAAATGTATATCCCTCATCGAATGAAATATTTTCTACGTAAGGGGGGACCCTTATCAAAAGATATATTTTTTACGTAAGGGGGTACCCTTATCAAAAAACATAATTTTTACATAAGGGGAAACCCTTATCAAAAAACTATTTTTTACGTAAGGGGCGACCATTATCAAAAAACAAAAATTTTACGTAAGGGGGGACCCTTATCAAAAAAACATATATTTTAAGAAGGGGGGACCCTTATCAGAAAATGTATTTCCCTCATCTCATGAAATATTTTTTACTTAAGGGGGGACCCTTATCAAAAGATTTTTTTTTTACGTAAGATGGGACCCTTATCAAAAAACATAATTTTTAAGTAAGTGGGGACCCTTATCCAAAAACTATTTCAACGTCAGGGGTGACCCCTATCAAAACATATATTTTTTACGTAAAGGGGGACCCTTATCAAAAAATATAATTTTTACGTAAGGGGGGACCCTTATGAGAAAATGTATTTCCCTAATCAAAAGATATATTTTTTACGTAAGGGGGGACCCTATTGAAAAACATAATTTTTCATAAGGTGCGACCCTCATCAAAATCAAAAAAAATTACTTATGGGGGGACCCTTACCCAAAAACTATTTATTACGTAAGGGGTGACCCTTATCAAAAAACAAAACATTTACTTAAGGAGGGGACCCTTATCCAAAAACTATTTTCGGCGTAAGTGGGTACCCTTATCAAAAGATATATTTGTTACGTAAATGGGGACCCTTATCAAAAGATATATTTTTTATGTAAGGGGGGACCCTTATCAAAAAACATAATTTTTAAATGAGGGGGGACCCTTCTCAAAAAACTATTTTTTACTTAGGGAGGGACCCTTATCAAAAAACAAAAAATGTACTTAAGGGGGGACCCTTACCCAAAAACTATTTATTACGTAAGGGGTGACCGTTATCAAAAAAAAAAAAATGTACTTAAGGAGGGACCCTTATCAAAAACTATTTATTACGTAAGGAGGGACCCTTATCAAAAGATTTTTTTTTTCACGTAAGGGGGGACCCTTATCAAAAGATATATTTGTTATGTAAATGGGGACACTTATCCAAAAACATAATTTTTCATAAGGTGCGACCCTTATCAAAAAACATAATTTTTAGGTAAGGGGGGGACCCTATGAGAAAATGTATTCCCTCATCTAATGAAATATTTTTTACGTAAGGGGGGGACCCTTATCCAAAAACTATTTTCTACGTAAGGGGGGACCCTTATCAAAAGATATATTTGTTACGTAAATGGGGACCCTTATCAAAAGATAGATTTTTTACGTAAGTGGGGACCCTTATCAAAAAACATAATTTTCACATGAGGGGGGACCCTTATCAAAAAACTTATTTTCTACGTAAGGGGGACCCCTTATCAAAAGATATATGTTTTATGTAAAAGGGGAACCTTTTCAAAAAACATCATTTTTACTTAAAGGGGGACCCTTATCCAAAACATAATTTTACACAAGGGGCGACCATTATCAAAAAAAAATAAAAATTAAGTAAGGGGGGACCCTTATCAGAAAATGTATTTCCCTCATGTAATGAAATATTTTCTACGTAAGGGGGGACCCTTATCAAAAGATATATTTTTTTACTTAAGTGGGGACCCTTATCGAAACATATATTTGTTAAGTAAATTGGGACCCTTATCAAAAAATTATTTTTTACGTAAAGGGTGACCCTTATCAAAAAATATATTTCCCTAATCAAAAGATATATTTTTTACGTAAGGGGGGACCCTTATCAAAAGATATATTTGTTACGTAAATGGGGACCCTTATCCAAAAACATAATTTTCATAAGGTGCGACCCTTATCAAAAAACAAAAAATTTAGTTAAGGGGGGACCCTTATCTAAAAACTATGTATTAGGTAAGGGGTGACCCTTATCAAAAAACATATTTTTTAGGTAAGGGGGGACCCTTATGAGAAAATGTATTCCCTTATCAAAAAACATAATTTTTACGTAAGTGGGGACCCTAATCAAAAAACTATTTGCTACGTAAGGGGGGACCCTTATCAAAAAACAACATTTTTACGTAAGGGTGGACCCTTCTCAAATAACATAAACTTTACTTAAGGGGGGACCCTTATCAGAAAATCTATTTCCCTCATCTAATGAAATATTTTTTACGTACGGGGTGACACTTATCAAAAGTTTTTTTTTTTTTACGTAAGTGGGGACACCTATCAAAAACTATTTATTACGTAAGTGGGGACCCTTATCTAAAAACTATTTTCTACGTAAGGGTGACCCTTATCAAAAAACATAATTTTTACGTAAGGGGGGACCCTTATGAGAAAATGTATTTCCCTTATCAAAAGATATATTTTTTTTACGTAAGTGGGGACACCTATCAAAAAACTATTTATTACGTAAGTGGGGACTCTTATCCAAAAACTATTTTCTACGTAAGGGTTGACCCTTATCAAAAAACATAATTTTTATGTAAGGGGGGATCCTTATTAGAAAATGTATATCCCTCATCTAATGAAATATTTTCTACGTAAGGGGGGACCCTTATCAAAAAACATAATTTTTACGTAAGGGGGGACCCTTATGAGAAAATGTATTTCCCTTATCAAAAGATATATTTTTTACGTAAGGGGGGACCCTTATCCAAAAACATAATTATTCATAAGGTGCGACCCTTATCAAAAAACAAAAAATTTACTTAAAGGGGGACCCTTATCCAAAAACTATTTTTTACGCAAGGGGGACCCTTATCAAAAAACAACATTTTTACGTAAAGGGGGACCCTATCAAAAAACAAAAATGTTACCTAAGGGGGGACCCTTATCAAAAAACGATTTATTACGTAAGGGGTGACACTTATCCAAAAACATACATTTTACGTAAGGGGGGGACCCTTATCAGAAAATGTATTTCCCTCATCTAATGAAATATTTTTTACGTAAGGGGGGAACCTTATCAAAAAACATAATTTTGAAGTAAGAGTGGACCCTTATCCAAAAAACTATTTTTTACGCAAGGGGGGACCCTTATCAAAAGATATATTTGTTACGTAAATTTGGTCCCTTATCAAAAGATATATTTTTTACGAAAGGGGGGACCTTATCAAAAAAGTATTTTTACTTAAGGGGGGACCCTTATCAAAAACACAATTTTTAAGTAAGTGGGGACCCTTTTACAAAAACGATTTTCTACATAAGGGGGGACCCTTATCAAAAAATTATTTTTACTTAAGGGGGGACCCTTATCAAAAAAATGTATTTTTTACGTAAGGGGGGACCCTTATGAGAAAATGTATTTCACTTATCAAAAGATATATGTTTTTTCTTAAGTGGGGGGAACCTTATCAAAAACATAATTTTTCCACAAGGGGCGACCTTTTTATCAAAAAAACAAATTTTAAAGTAAGGGGGACCTTATCAAAAAAATAAATTTTAAGTAAGGAGGGGGACCCTTATGAGATAATGTATTTCCCGCATCTAATGAAATATTTTTTAGTAAGGTGGGAACCCTTATCAAAAGATTGATTTTTTGCACGTAAGGGGGGGACCATATCCAAAAATATTTTCTACGTATGGGGGACCCTTATCTAAAGATATATTTGTTACGTAAATGGGGGACCCTTATCAAAAAGATTCTTTTTTAGCAAGGGGGGACCCCTTATCAAATAAAAAATCATTTTTTCGTAAGGGGGGACCCTTATCAAAAAAGTATTTGTTACGTAAAGGGGGACCCTTATCAAAAACAAAAATGTTACCTAAGGGGGGACCCTTATCAAAAAACGATTTATTACGTAAGGGGTGACACTTATCAAAAGTTTTTTTTTTTTTACGTAAGTGGGGACACCTATCAAAAAACTATTTGTTACGTAAGTGGGGACCCTTATTAGAAAATGTATATCCCTCATCTAATGAAATATTTTCTACGTAAGGGGGGACCCTTATCCAAAAACATAATTTTTCATAAGGTGCGACCCTTATCAAAAAACAAAAAAATTACTTAAAGGGGGACGCTTATCCAAAAACTATTTATTACGTAAGGGGGGACCGTATCAAAAATTTATTTGTTACGTAAGGGGAACCTTATCCAAAAACATCATTTTTACGTAAGGGGGGGACCCTTATCAAAAAAAATATTTTTTACGTAAGTGGGGACCCTTATCCAAAAACATATTTTTTACGTAAGGGGGGACCCTTATCAAAAGATATATTTTTTACGTAAGTGGGGACCCTTATCAAAAACATACATTTTAAGTAAGGGGGGACCCTTATCAGAACATGCATTTCCCTCATCTAATGAAATATTTTCTACGTAAGGGGGGACCCTTATCAAAAGATATATTTTTTACGTAAGTGGGGACTCTTATCCAAAAACTATTTTCTACGTAAGGGGGGACCCTTATCAAAAAACTATTTTTTAGTAAAGGGGGGACCTTTATCAAAAAACATAATTTTTAAGTAAGGAGGTACCCTTATGAGAAAATGTATTTCCCTTATCAAAAGATGTATTTGTTATGTAAGGGGGGACCCTAATCCAAAAACTATTCATGACGTAAGGGGGGACACTTATCAAAAGATATATTTGTTACGTAAAGGGGGACCCTTATCAGAAGATATATTTTTCACGTAAGGGGGGACCCTTATCCAAAAACATAATTTTTGATAAGGTGCGACCCTTATCAAAAAAAAAAAAAATTACGTAAGGGGGGGACCCTTATCAAAAACATAAATTTTACGTAAATGCGGACCCTTATCAAAAGATATATTTTTTACGTAAGGGGGGACCCTTATCCAAAAACATAATCTTTCATAACGTGCGACCCTTATCAAAAAACATAATTTTTAGGTAAGGGGAGACCCTTATCAGAAAATGTATTCCCTCATCTAATGAAATATTTTTTACGGTAAGGGGGGACCCATATCAAAAAACATAATTTTTACGTAAGTGGGGACCCTTATCCAAAAAAAAAATTTTAACGTAAGGGGGGACCCTTTTCAAAAAACATAATTTTTACGAAAGGGAGGACCCTTATGAGAAAATGTATTTCCCTTATTAAAAGATATATTTTTTACGTAAGGGGGATCCTTATCCAAAAACAAAAATTTTACGTTAAGGGGGACCCTTATCAGAAAATGTATTTCCCTCATCTAATGAAATATTTTTTACGTAAACGGGGACCCTTATCAAAAGAAATATTTTTTACGTACGGGGGGACCCTTATCAAAAAACATAATTTTTACGTAAGGGGGGACCCTTATGAGAAAATGTATTTCCTTTAAGAAATTATTTTTTTTTTTTTTTTTTTTTTTTTTTTTTTTTTTTTTTTTTTTTTTTTTTTTTTTTTTACGGGGGGGTTTTTAAAATTTATTTTTAAAATTTTTTTTAAAATTTATAAAAATTTTTTTTTAAAG
>NC_086368.1:113185-143217 GCF_036324505.1 Eleginops maclovinus | reverse complement strand
GCATGTAATATCACAGATGTGAAATCACAGCAAATTGCTGTGAGTACATTTCACAGTGTATTGCTGTAATCCTTACTGTGAAAGTCATGCAAAACTTATCCAATTATTTATTGTGAATTCACAGCGAAAATTTTTACAGTGCACTTACGTAGAAAATATTTCATTAGATGAGGGATATACATTTTCTGATAAGGGTCCCCCCTTACGTAAAAAATAGTTTTTTGATAAGGGTCCCCACTTACGCAAAAAATATATCTTTTGATAAGGGTCCCCCCTTAAGTAAAATTTTTGTTTTTTGATAAGGGTCCCCCCTTACATAAAAAATATATCTTTTGATAAGGGTCCCCCTTTACGTAAAAAGTAGTTTTTTTACTTAAGAAATATTTGTTTTGATAAGGGTCACCCCTTACGTAGAAAATATTTTTTGGATAAGGGTCCCCCCTTACGTAAAATCTATGTTTTTTGATAAGGGTCCCCCCTTACGTACATTTTTTTTTTTTTGATAAGGGACCCCCTTGCGTAATAAATAGTTTTTGGATAAGGGTCCCTCCTTAAGTACATTTTTTGTTTTTTGATAAGGATCACCCCTTATGTAATAAATAGTTTTTGGGTAAGGGTCCCCCCTTAAGTAATTTTTTTGTTTTTTGATAAGGGTCGCACCTTATGAAAAATTATGTTTTTTGATAAGGGTCCCCCTTTACGTACAAATGTTGTTTTTTGATAAGGGTCCCCCCTTACGTACAAATGTTGTTTTTTGATAAGGTTCCCCCCTTACGTAAAAAATATATGTTTTGATAAGGGTCCCCCCTTACGTAAAAAATATATGTTTTGATAAGGGTGCCCCCTTACGTAAAAAAAAAATCTTTTGATAAGGGTCCCCCCTTACGTAATAAACATTTCATGAGATGAGGGAAATACATTTTCTGATAAGGGTCCCCCCTTACTTAAAATATATGTTTTTTGAAAAGGGTCCCCCCTTACGTAAAATTGTTGTTTTTTGATAATGGCCGCCCCTTGTGAAAAATTATGTTTTTGGATAAGGGTCCCCCTTTAAGTAAAAAATATATCTTTTGATAAGGGAAATACATTTTCTCATAAGGGTCCCCCCTTACGTAAAAATTATGTTTTTTGATAAGGGTCCCCATTTACGTAAAATTTATGTTTTTTGATAAGGGTCCCCACTTACGTACATTTTTTTTTTTTTGATAAGGGTCGCACCTTATGAAAAATTATGTTTTTGGATAAGGGTCCCCCTTCAAGTAAAAAATATATCTTTTGATAAGTGAAATACATTTTCTCATAAGGGTCCCCCTTTACGTAAAAACAAAGTGATGTCCCTTCTTTTACTGCAATACCAGAGTCTCCAGTCTCAATTCAAGTGATGAGTGACCAGGAGGATGCACAGCAAAGTAGCCCTGATGGAAAAGAACCCAAGATCCAATTCCAGAGAGTACCAGCTGGTTCTGCAATAGAGAGAATCCTTGACATCACGAAGTTCAGCAATTTGACCAAGCTGACCAGAGTCAACGCCTGGGTATGGAGAGCTGTAAAGAAGTGGAAGGAACTACTGACAAAGACCTCAGGCTCTAGCAAGCCAAAGTGGGAGGGAATTCCTTCAACACCAGAGATAACGTCCCGAGCTAAAGAAGCTGTACTCACCATTGCAGAATGTGAAGATGAACTCCGGGATCTATTCCTTGCGGCTCAAGAAGGTGAAACCTTTCCAGACACCACACTGAACAGACTTGTTGTGTACAAGGAGGAAGACACAGGACTTTTGCTCTGTGGAGGAAGGTTCCAAATATTTAACGAGGACAAAACTACAGTACCAATTATACCATATGATGCATGGATATCCACTCTTCTAGCTCAAGAAGCCCACGATGCAAACCATGAAGAAATAGCGGGCACACTACTCCGGATGAGAAGCAGAGCCTGGGTGATAAAAGGCCGGAAACTGGCTCACAAGATTGTTGACAGCTGTGTGACATGCAGAAAAGCTCGGGCAAGAAAGTGCCAGCAGATCATGGGAGACCTTCCATTGGAGCGGATAACACCGGCCAAACCATTTGAGTACACAACAGTGGACTTATTTGGACCTTGTGAAGTCAAGGATGAGGTGAGAAAGAAAGTCAAGCTCAAGGTGTGGGGAATTGTCTTCTGCTGCATGGCATCCAGAGCTATGCACACAGATGTTGTCAGTGACCAGTCAACTGAAGGCTTCTTAGTGGCGTACCAGAGATTCACAGCACTTAGAGGGCATCCGAAGAAACTGTGGTCAGATCCTGGAAAGAACTTTGTGGGAGCCAGACCGGCCCTCAAAGAGCTCTACCTCTTTCTGGACCAACTGGGAAAATCTGAGCTTGAGAATGAAGCTTTCAAGCATGGAACAGAATGGAGTTGGAAAATCCACCCAGCAGACTCTCCTCACAGGAATGGAGCTGCAGAAGCAGCTGTTCGTGCTGTGAAGCGGGCCTTGCAATACCTGGGAGGAGAAGGACTCTTCACATGGAGTGAGTTCCAGACATTCTTGTTCATGGCTGCCAATCTTGCTAATGAAAGACCCATTGATGCCAGGGTGCAGAGCCGGGAAGACTGCATAGACTACATTAGCCCAAATACCCTTCTGCTTGGACGGACTGGACCCAGAGGAGATCTTGGAAGCTTTAACTTTGAAGGCTACCCCTACAGAAGATTGAGGGCTATTCAAACAGAAATCGACCGATTCTGGAGGAAATGGAGTCAGTTAGCTGGGCCCAACCTATTCGTGAGGACTAATTGGCACACAGTGCAAAGGAATGTGGCAGTTGGAGATGTTGTCTGGCTAGCGGACCAAAACGCCCTGAGGGGTCAGTATAGGCTCGCAAAAGTGATCAATGTCAACGCTGACAAGAAGGGCATCGTCAGGGATGTTCACGTCAGAACTTTTCCTAGCTACCCTGTCCCAACTATGAAGCCTGCTCAAAACCAGAAAGCAAAAAGACTCAAAACCAAAATATCAGCTACAGTTCTTCACAGAGATGTCAGGCGTATCATTGTCCTACTTCCGATTGAAGAGCAACACTGAAAGGGCAACTTAAACAAACCCTGCCCAACACTAAGGTGCTGTGACCTCCTTGGGTTCAAGAACCAGGAGGTTAAGTGGGAGGTGTGGCGTCAAACAAGTGTGAGCATAGGACCAGTATCTGTGGAGGAACTCCAGGCCTGAAGGGGGCAGAGAGAGCTCACCCAGACACCCAACAGACAGGATGCAACCCATGTTTCTGGAGGGACCGATTTCACCTGCGCACCTCTAATCAAGCATGAGTATAAAATGTTTGGAGTTAGCTCGGCGAGCCCTCTTTGCTCGGTCTCCTCAGCCTACTGACAGCTCATGTTCAACCACAGACGCAACTGGTATGGACTTCAAATATTTAGTTTGAAAGAATCATTTGTTTGCTGTTTTCTGTTTGAGTTTGACCTGTTTTGAATTTAAATGAGATGTTTAGTTTAATGATCATGATTGATGCGTACTGATGCATACTTTTGTTTCTTAAAGGTTATCAACCTATTCTTTAGTGATGGCAAAGTGAAGCTTTATGAACCAGTGAAGCTTTCCATCCAATTGTATTGGAAAAAGGTTCATTCATTCAATGCATCTAAAACTCTAGGTTGACCTCTGCTGTTGAAAACGTGTAGTGCAGTATGTTTCAAACACCCTATATTTTGCCTCCCTCTCTGTGGGCTGAACATGACTATGAAAACTTGAACCAATAAATCATGTCATCAATATGTGGATTCCTATTTGAATAAAACTACTGCTTTTCTCGTATGAATTGTGTCCATGTTTGTGTATATCTATATATTAAACATATCTGCCATATACATCTGCTATTATACATAATATATGCATCTGTCCATACCTCCTCATTCAACAGTGTAAAGTATTTAAATACTTTCAATGTATTCCACATATGTATATATTTCACATCCTCAAATCTTTATTGTTGTTATTGTAAATATTCTTCTCTCTTTTTGCACTATTTTATTTATCTTATTTGCACCATGCATGTTGAGTTGTTGGAGGAGCACGCGACATAAGATTTTCATTGCCAACATATACGCTGTATCTGCTGTGCATATGAAAAATAAAACCTTGAAACCTTGAAAACCTTGAACCTTACGTAAAAAATATATCTTTTGATAAGGGTCCCCATTTACGCAACAAATATATCTTTTGATAAGGGTCCCCCCTTACGTAAAAAATAGGTTTTTGATAAGGGTCCCCCCTTACGTAGAAAATATTTCATTAGATGAGGGAAATACATTTTCTGATAAGGGTCCCCCCTTACGTAAAATTTATGTTTTTGGATAAGGCTCCCAACTTAACCCTTTGTTGACTGCCCCGAACATTCCATTTTTTCCACACTTGATGACCTCATGGCACAAATAACCTTACTGTGTGGCCATACTACATGGCAGAGATGAAATATACACACCATTGTAATCAGAAGAAAGAGCACTTTAAAATGGTATAAAACATAAATAATTATGTGTAAAGGTAGCATAATTATTTTTATAAATATGCTCAAAATTAATCCGAAAAAATCATAAAAATTACAGATTTCAACAGAAATGTTATTTTTTCCCTAATTTCTGTTGTAGATAGGGAAAAACATAGAGTATATGACAGACTAGCAAAGTTGTCCCCTACTCAATGAAAAAAAACAGAATCAATTTATCATTTTCTGCTCAAAAGTTATGGTCAATTCATTATGCCCTGTACGTTTGCAGAAAATTATAGAATCTTTACAGAGTAGAATGTCTTCACTGCCCAATTTGACATTTGACCTCAAAATCCAGACAGAATGGTCAAAATAAGTTATTTTGGCCATATATCAATGAGACAGAGCTATATATGGTATGTTTCATTATACTTTAGGACAGGTAATACAAATCCTTCTGGAAAAGAAAGTGTTAACCTTTTAGTGACCGCTGAAAATTTACACCTAAAAAACCCAAATATGTACATTTTAACTTTTTTTTTGTAAACCACCAAAACACCCAACATCAATTTTGATGGTATTTAGTTGATTTATTTGCAAACATAAGTTATTACAAAACATATTGCTTAAGTCATTTTTTTTTAGATGTGGTAACTCAATAAAGAAGTGCAATTATCAATCACGAAAAATAACAATCAATAAACATAAGCAGCAATGGACAAAAAGTCAACCATCAACTAAAAAAGTGCTTCTTATTTAGGATGAAAAGGCATGTCAGTCAATCAATAAAATCTAATAATAAATGTAAATTCATTAGTAAGTGCATTTCCAATAAACAATCAATAGTAAATGAACACTCAATGTCAGATCAATGGTAATGGGAAGTGCCTCCTGTTTTCATGTGCAATAAACAATACTTTCTTGTCAATCACTATAAACAGTACCAAAACGTTCTTCTTATTTATATTTAACAAACAATACAAAATCAATCAACAGCAACGGTCAATCAACAATCAACTAAGACAGTGTTTCTAATTGATGATGAACAATCATGTAAAGTGCAGTCAATGAACAATTATGACAAGATAAATCAACAAAAATCAAGGAACAAAACTAATCAATTTCTGTGTTCACAATTCATTTTTGTTTTTATTGCTCTTTCTATGTTCATAATTCTTTGTATGCCATACTTTAAAACAATTCTTGTCTTGAGTTATGTGCAAGTAGACCTGGCATTGAGGGGCATCACATTTTGTAACAACCTTGAGTGCTTGTTTGCTGGTGTCATAGCAGACTCTACAATTTCTCTTTGTATCAGAGACAGAAGGAATGTGATCAGAGACAAATTCCCCAGGGTTTTGTACAGAAGCATAAACTGGGGGCTCTCCATACTCCTCAAGGCCAGCCAGCTGCCGGACAAGCTCCTCTCTGAATTCGGTCACAGAATACTTTTGTGGTCGCTTGAGCGCAGCTACATCAGGGTTTGCAGCCCGGTGAATCTGGAACAATATGAAGCTGTTTACGACAGCAATATCCATCATATGAAAGAAGAGAGTCTTCCACCATCGCATGCACTTTCTCAAGGCTGTGCTCTGCCCAATAAGCTGGTCAGACCGGTCAACCCCATTCATGAAAAAATTGTAGTCATGTATAGCCTTGGGTTGTTTCACTCTAATACAATGCCACCTGTGTGCGAATTTTTCTCTCCTTTGCACATGCAGGAACTCATTTGCTGAGTGGATAGATGACAGAAGGGTCACAGGCCTATTGTCCTTCCACTGCAATGCCAAACAACAGTTATCGCGGACCCACCTCATAGCTCCCCTATCTTTCCCTTTCACCCACTGCTTCCCTTTCTTTACTGAGTCAGGGAAACCTTTTCTGTTTTCAGCTGCAGTCCCACAAGAAGGCATCTGGAGCTGAAACAAGTCCTTTACTAGTTTTGGGGATGTGTAAAAGTTGTCAAAGTACACATGATACCCCTGGTGTGCAAGAGAGCTACAGAGTCTCATCACTACATCATACCCCAAACCATTCTCACTAGGTGCAGCATTAACATTTCGGCCAGTGTAAAAGTCAAAGTCATAAGTATAACCATTCAAACTGTCAGCTAACACCCAGAGCTTAATTCCCCACTTTGTGGGTTTGTTCTTTATATACTGGCGAATACCAGACCTATGTTTAGATTTCACCATTCTTTCATCCACAGCAACATGCTGGAATGGTTGGTAAAGTGCTTTACACGTCACCTTGAAAGTCTCTAACAGGCCAGTGATTTTACGTAGTTTATCACGCTCATCTTCAGCACCATGATCTACAACATGGAGCATTGCCATCAATGCTTTGAACCGGTCTCTTGACATTATGCTGCGTGCCCACAGGCCATGGTACAGGGTTTTGGTGCTCCAGTATCTGTAAAAAGAACTAACTGGGACAAGGCCACAAAACATTACAAGGGCCATCAGTCGTGCCAATTCATCTGGACTGGTTTCTTTCCATGTACCATCTGTGCCACCATAATAGGGCTTTCTGAGTATTTCCTCCCAGGCATAAGCATTTGTGTAGGTGCAGATTTGTAGCAGGAGGGCATCAGTAAAAAAAAGTTGAAAAAAATCTATGGCTTTGGTCATGGTACCTCGTGTTACTGGTACATCTAGGTGAACACCAGGCTGGCGTACAGGACGGAAAGATGGCAACTGGTTGGGCATGTCTGGATCATCATAGCTAGATGTCTGGACAACAGGTTGATTCACTCGATGTGCAGCTCTCCCTCGTCCTCTCCCTCGTCCTCTCCCTGCGCGCGGTCGCTCTGGCATTTCTTCTGGTGCCTCCCTTTCAGGCTCAGGCTCAGGCTCATCCTCCTCTGAGTCGGTGGCAGAACCAGGAGAAAGTTGAGTTCTAAAAGTTGAGATATAAAAAAAACAATACAAGTTGTTCACAACCTAGGTCAAGGCTAATTCCAGTCAGAAAAGGTGGTAGCAGAAAAGTTGCCACTGTCTACATGTCATTATTTTCTTTCTAGAAGTTGAGATAAAAAAAACAATACAAATTGTTCACAACCTAGGTCAAAGCTAAGTTCAGTCAGAAAAGTTGTAGCAGAAAGGTTGCTTACTTACTAAATGTCATTAGGCTACTTTCTGTCTAGAAGTTGAGAACAAAAATACAAGTTGTTCAAAACCTAGCTCAAGGCTACTTTCAGTCAGAGAAGGTTGCTACTTACTAGGCATCCCATTACTTTCTTATATGCCATTACTTTCTTATAGGGAGCAAAAATAGACATTTCTGGAACTAAACAGAACGAGTAACACTGATATTTATTTATTTATTCAATCCTATATTCAGCTCTTCATCCAGACATGCCCATGGCATATGCTAACAACGCTACAATGTTGGCAAAGGGCTAATTTACCCGCGAGAGATAAAGCGCTAGTGATGCGCGGGTTAAGGATTTTTAACCCCCGCACCAACCCAACCCATCGTGACAGCCAATCCGCACCGCCCGACCCGCAAAATTACGCTCTGATTTTTTAACCCAACCCGACCCAACCCGCGAAAATGGGAGAAAAAAAAAAAAAAAGATACCAGTGAGTTTACGTCGTGATTTGCCAAACGGTAGGCCTATTAACGAGGGGTTTTGCTCACAATTATGAGGAGATGCACGGCAGGCTATTATTTTCGCTAAACAAATGATTGACAGGAGGCATAGCTCGCAGCTTGCTGCTGCCTTCTGACGTGCTGCCTGTGTGCGGTGCATGAGACGGAGCGGGAAGAGAGGGAGAAAACCCCATTTTATCCTTACACAAAAGACAAGCATATGAACGGATACATATAACTATAATAGCTGGAATAATTGCCCGCTACCCGCATTTTCCACGGAAAAAACAACCCGGCCCGCCCGACCCACGGGCTAGCCCGCGGGACCCACGGGTTTTGGGCCAGCCCGCGCATCACTATAAAGCGCGATCAAAAATAAACAATCACCAGGCACGATTTTTTTTGTTGTGAGAGACAAAAAAACACATTATACAAAAGGCACAGTCTACTCTGAGTATTATCCCTCGAAACTATAATGTTTTATGAAGCTGTAAGTAGTCTAAAATACAATCTTGAGTTTCAAGAACTTTATTTGTTTACTCACGTATCATCGTTGTCGTCGTCGTCATGAAAGTCTTCATTCAGTTCACGGTCCAACTCGTACTCTTCTCCACTGGATATACCTCCTATTTCACTGTCTTCACCGCTATTGTCATCATTTGTGTGTTGACAACACATTTCTGCCACCTCAGCAGCTGAAAAACGCACTTGAGGATGCCTACGATCTGACATGTTCATTCAGTGTGCAGCCGCGAAATGAGCCAAACGCGATTCACCTGGCGATTCACGCGAACCTTTTTAGGGCGGGACGATCACAAGATGTAAAATGACATAACTCAGCCAATAGGCTATCAAAACGAACTCAACTACTTGACAGTGATTGGCTAGGTGTTGACAACATATCTACATAGTTTTTTTAATCGGTGAGGTTAAATGCGTGATTCAAACACGGCGAAGACGTCATGGTTCGATATCGAACCAAATTTACATGGGCCGTCAACAAAGGGTTAAGTAACATTTTTGTTTTTTGATAAGGTTCGTCCCACATGAAAAATTATGTTTTTTGATAAGGGTCCCCACTTACGTAAAAATTATGTTTTTTGATAAGGGTCCCCCCTTGCGTAATAAATAGTTTTTTGATAAGGGTCCTTCCTTAAGTACATTTTTTGTTTTTGATAAGGATCACCCCTTATGTAATAAATAGTTTTTGTGTAAGGGTCCCCCCTTAAGTATTTTTTTTTGTTTTTTGATAAGGGTCGCACCTTATGAAAAAATATGTTTTTTGATAAGGGTCCCCCTTACGTAAAATTTTGTTTTTTGATAAGGGTCCCCCCTTACGTAAAAAATATATGTTTTGATAAGGGTCCCCCCGTTACCTAAAAAAAAAATCTTTTGATAAGGGTCCCCCCTTACGTAAAAAATATTTCATGAGATGAGGGAAATACATTTTCTGATAAGGGTCCCCCCTTACTTAAAATATATGTTTTTTGATAAGGGTCCCCCCTTACGTAAAATTATTGTTTTTTTGAGAATGTTCGCCCCTTGTGAAAATTATGTTTTTTGGATAAGGGTCCCCCTTTAAGTAAAAATATATCTTTTGATAATGGGAAATACATTTTCTCATAAGGGTCCCCCTTACGTAAAAATTATGTTTTTGATAAGGGTCCCCCCTTACGTAAAAAATATTTCATGAGATGAGGGAAATACATTTTCTGATAAGGGTCCCCCCTTACTTAAAAAATATGTTTTTTGATAAGGGTCCCCCCTTACGTAAAATTATTGTTTTTTTGATAATGGTCGCCCCTTGTGAAAAATTATGTTTTTGGATAAGGGTCCCCCTTTAAGTAAAAAATATATCTTTTGATAAGGGAAATACATTTTCTCATAAGGGTCCCCCCTTACGTAAAATTATGTTTTTCGATAAGGGTCCCCCCTTAAGTAAAAAATAGTTTTTTGAGAAGGGTCCCCCCTCATGTTAAAATTATGTTTTTTGATAAGGGTCCCCCCTTACGTAAAAAATATATCTTTTGATAAGGGTCCCCATTTACGTAACAAATATATCTTTTGATAAGGGTCCCCCCTTACGTAAAAAATAGTTTTTGGATAAGGGTCCCCACTTACGTAAAAATTGTGTTTTTTGATCAGGTTCCCCCCTTACGTGAAAAAAATATCTTTTGATAAGGGTCCCCCCTTACGTAAAAATGATGTTTTAGGATAAGGGTCCCCCCTTACGTAAAAAATATGTTTTTTGATAAGGGTCCCCCCTTACGTAAAAAATAGGTTTTTGATAAGGGTCCCCCCTTACGTAGAAAATATTTCATTAGATCAGGGGAAATACATTTTCTGATAAGGGTCCCCCCTTGCTTAATAATAGTTTTTGGATAAGGGTCCCCACTTAAGTAACATTTTTGTTTTTTGATAAGGTTCGGCCCACATGAAAAATTATGTTTTTTCATAAGGGTCCCCCCTTAAGTAAAAAATAGTTTTTTGAGAAGGGTCCCCCATTTACGTAACAAATATATCTTTGATAAGGGTCCCCCCTTACGTAGAAAACAGTTTTTGGATAAGGGTCCTTCCTTAAGTCATTTTTATGTTTTTTGATAAGGGTCCCCCATTACGTAAAAAATATTTTTTTGATAAGGGTCCCCCCTTACGTAAAAATGTTGTTTTTTGATAAGGGTCCCCCCTTATGTAAAAAATATATGTTTTGATAGGGGTGCCCCCTTACGTAAAAAAAAGTTTCTGATAAGGGTCCCCTCTTACGTAAAAATTATGTTTTTGATCAGTGTCCCCTCTTACGTAAAAAAAAGTTTTCTGATAAGGGTCCCCCCTTATGTAAAAATTATGTTTTTTGATAAGAGTCCCCCTTTAAGGAAAAAATATATCTTTTGATAAGTGAAATACATTTTCTCATAAGGGTCGCCCTTACGTAAAAATTATGTTTTTTGATAAGGGTCCCCCTTACGTAACAAATATATCTTTTGATAAGGGTCCCCCTTACCTTTAAAATAGTTTTTGGATAAGGGTCCCCCCTTACGTAAAAATGTTGTTTTTTGATAAGGGTCCCCCTTATGTAAAAATATATGTTTTGATAGGGGTGCCCCCTTACGTAAAAAATATTTCATGAGATGAGGGAAATACATTTTCTGATAAGGGTCCCCCCTTACTTAAAATATATGTTTTTTGATAAGCATCCCCCCTTACGTAAAATTTTTGTTTTTTGATAAGGTCGCCCCTTGTGAAAAATTATGTT
Source organism: Eleginops maclovinus (assembly GCF_036324505.1). Taxonomy (NCBI): domain Eukaryota; kingdom Metazoa; phylum Chordata; class Actinopteri; order Perciformes; family Eleginopidae; genus Eleginops; species Eleginops maclovinus. The sequence continues at coordinate 131,886 of NC_086368.1, read as the reverse complement.
TTTGGATAAGGGTCCCACTTTAAGTAAAAAATATATCTTTTGATAAGAGAAATACATTTTCTCATAAGGGTCCCCCCTTACGTAAAAATTATGTTTTTTGATCAGTGTCCCCTCTTACGTAAAAAAAAGTTTTCTGATAAGGGTCCCCCCTTATGTAAAAATTATGTTTTTTGATAAGAGTCCCCCTTTAAGGAAAAAATATATCTTTTGATAAGTGAAATACATTTTCTCATAAGGGTCGCCCTTTACGTAAAAATTATGTTTTTTGATAAGGGTCCCCCCTTACGTAACAAATATATCTTTTGATAAGGGTCCCCCCTTACCTTTAAAATAGTTTTTGGATAAGGGTCCCCCCTTACGTAAAAAATATATCTTTTGATAAGGGTCCCCATTTACGTAACAAATATATCTTTTGATAAGGGGCCTCCCTTACGTAGAAAATAGTTTTTGGATAAGGGTCCCCACTTACGTAAAAATTATGTTTTTTGATCAGGTTCCCCCCTTACGTGAAAAAAATATCTTTTGATAAGGGTCCCCCTTGCGTAATAAATAGTTTTTTGATAAGGGTCCCCACTTACGTAAAAAATATATCTTTTGATAAGGGTTCCCCTTTACGTAACAAATATATCTTTGATAGGTGTCCCCACTTACGTAAAAAATATATCTTTTGATAAGGCTCACCCCTTACGTAATAAATAGTTTTTGGATAAGGGTCCCCACTTAAGTAACATTTTTGTTTTTTGATAAGGTTCGCCCCACATGAAAAATTATGTTTTTTTCATAAGGGTCCCCCCTTACGTAAAAATTAAGTTTTTTGATAAGTGTCCCCCCTTACGTTAAAAATATATCTTTTGATAAGGGTCCCCACTTACGTAAAAATTATGTTTTTTCATAAGGGTCCCCCCCTTACGTAAAAATTATGTTTTTTTCATAAGGGTCCCCCCCTTACGTAAAAATTATGTTTTTTCATAAGGGTCCCCCCTTACGTAAAAATTATGTTTTTTGATCAGTTTCCCTCCTTACGTGAAAAAAAAAATCTTTTGATAAGGGTCCCCCCTTGCGTAATAAATAGTTTTTGGATAAGGGTCCCCACTTAAGTAACATTTTTGTTTTTTGATAAGGTTCACCCCACATGAAAAATTATGTTTTTTGATAAGGGTCCCCCCTTATGTAAAAAATATATCTTTTGATAAGGGTCCCCATTTACGTAACAAATATATATTTTGATAAGGGAACCCTCTTACGTAGAAAATAGTTTTTGGATAAGGGTCCCCACTTACGTAAAAATTATGTTTTTTGATCAGGTTACCCCCTTACGTGAAAAAAATATCTTTTGATAAGGGTCCCCCCTTGCGTAATAAATAGTTTTTGGATAAGGGTCCCTCCTTAAGTACATTTTTTGTTTTTTGATAAGGATCACCCCTTATGTAATAAATAGTTTTTGGGTAAGGTTCCCCCCTTAAGTAATTTTTTTGTTTTTTGATAAGGGTCGCACCTTATGAAAAATTATGTTTTTTGATAAGGGTCCCCCTTTACGTACAAATGTTGTTTTTTGATAAGGGTCCCCCCTTACGTACAAATGTTGTTTTTTGATAAGGTTCCCCCCTTACGTAAAAAATATATGTTTTGATAAGGGTCCCCCCTTACGTAAAAAATATATGTTTTGATAAGGGTGCCCCCTTACGTAAAAAAAAAATCTTTTGATAAGGGTCCCCCCTTACGTAATAAACATTTCATGAGATGAGGGAAATACATTTTCTGATAAGGGTCCCCCCTTACTTAAAATATATGTTTTTTGAAAAGGTTCCCCCCTTACGTAAAATTGTTGTTTTTTGATAATGGCCGCCCCTTGTGAAAAATTATGTTTTTGGATAAGGGTCCCCCTTTAAGTAAAAAATATATCTTTTGATAAGGGAAATACATTTTCTCATAAGGGTCCCCCCTTACGTAAAAATTATGTTTTTTGATAAGGGTCCCCATTTACGTAAAATTTATGTTTTTTGATAAGGGTCCCCACTTACGTACATTTTTTTTTTTTGATAAGGGTCGCACCTTATGAAAAATTATGTTTTTGGATAAGGGTCCCCCTTCAAGTAAAAAATATATCTTTTGATAAGTGAAATACATTTTCTCATAAGGGTCCCCCTTTACGTAAAAACAAAGTGATGTCCCTTCTTTTACTGCAATGCCAGAGTCTCCAGTCTCAATTCAAGTGATGAGTGACCAGGAGGATGCACAGCAAAGTAGCCCTGATGGAAAAGAACCCAAGATCCAATTCCAGAGAGTACCAGCTGGTTCTGCAATAGAGAGAATCCTTGACATCACGAAGTTCAGCAATTTGACCAAGCTGACCAGAGTCAACGCCTGGGTATGGAGAGCTGTAAAGAAGTGGAAGGAACTACTGACAAAGACCTCAGGCTCTAGCAAGCCAAAGTGGGAGGGAATTCCTTCAACACCAGAGATAACGTCCCGAGCTAAAGAAGCTGTACTCACCATTGCAGAATGTGAAGATGAACTCAAGGATCTATTCCTTGCGGCTCAAGAAGGTGAAACCTTTCCAGACACCACACTGAACAGACTTGTCGTGTACAAGGAGGAAGACACAGGACTTTTGTTCTGTGGAGGAAGGTTCCAAATATTTAACGAGGACAAAACTACAGTACCAATTATACCATATGATGCATGGATATCCAATCTTCTAGCTCAAGAAGCCCACGATGCAAACCATGAAGAAATAGCGGGCACACTACTCCGGATGAGAAGCAGAGCCTGGGTGATAAAAGGCCGGAAACTGGCTCAGAAGATTGTTGACAGCTGTGTGACATGCAGAAAAGCTCGGGCAAGAAAGTGCCAGCAGATCATGGGAGACCTTCCATTGGAGCGGATAACACCGGCCAAACCATTTGAGTACACAACAGTGGACTTATTTGGACCTTGTGAAGTCAAGGATGAGGTGAGAAAGAAAGTCAAGCTCAAGGTGTGGGGAATTGTCTTCTGCTGCATGGCATCCAGAGCTATGCACACAGATGTTGTCAGTGACCAGTCAACTGAAGGCTTCTTAGTGGCGTACCAGAGATTCACAGCACTTAGAGGGCATCCAAAGAAACTGTGGTCAGATCCTGCAAAGAACTTTGTGGGAGCCAGACCGGCCCTCAAAGAGCTCTACCTCTTTCTGGACCAACTGGGAAAATCTGAGCTTGAGAATGAAGCTTTCAAGCATGGAACAGAATGGAGTTGGAAAATCCACCCAGCAGACTCTCCTCACAGGAATGGAGCTGCAGAAGCAGCTGTTCGTGCTGTGAAGCGGGCCTTGCAAAACCTGGGAGGAGAAGGACTCTTCACATGGAGTGAGTTCCAGACATTCTTGTTCATGGCTGCCAATCTTGCTAATGAAAGACCCATTGATGCCAGGGTGCAGAGCCGGGAAGACTGCATAGACTACATTAGCCCAAATACCCTTCTGCTTGGACGGACTGGACCCAGAGGAGATCTTGGAAGCTTTAACTTTGAAGGCTACCCCTACAGAAGATTGAGGGCTATTCAAACAGAAATCGACCGATTCTGGAGGAAATGGAGTCAGTTAGCTGGGCCCAACCTATTCGTGAGGACTAAGTGGCACACAATGCAAAGGAATGTGGCAGTTGGAGATGTTGTCTGGCTAGCGGACCAAAACGCCCTGAGGGGTCAGTATAGGCTCGCCAAAGTGATCAATGTCAACGCTGACAAGAAGGGCATCGTCAGGGATGTTCACGTCAGAACTTTTCCTAGCTACCCTGTCCCAACTATGAAGCCTGCTCAAAACCAGAAAGCAAAAAGACTCAAAACCAAAATATCAGCTACAGTTCTTCACAGAGATGTCAGGCGTATCATTGTCCTACTTCCGATTGAAGAGCAACACTGAAAGGGCAACTTAAACAAACCCTGCCCAACACTAAGGTGCTGTGACCTCCTTGGGTTCAAGAACCAGGAGGTCAAGTGGGAGGTGTGGCGTCAAACAAGTGTGAGCATAGGACCAGTATCTGTGGAGGAACTCCAGGCCTGAAGGGGGCAGAGAGAGCTCATCCAGACACCCAACAGACAGGATGCAACCCATGTTTCTGGAGGGACCGATTTCACCTGCGCACCTCTAATCAAGCATGAGTATAAAATGTTTGGAGTTAGCTCGGCGAGCCCTCTTTGCTCGGTCTCCTCAGCCTACTGACAGCTCATGTTCAACCACAGACGCAACTGGTATGGACTTCAAATATTTAGTTTGAAAGAATCATTTGTTTGCTGTTTTCTGTTTGAGTTTGATCTGTTTTGAATTTAAATGAGATGTTTAGTTTAATGATCATGATTGATGCGTACTGATGCATACTTTTGTTTCTTAAAGGTTATCAACCTATTCTTCCACTGGAATTTCACTTTGTGCCATCAATCTGAAAGAAAATAAATCACCAGAACGGAACAGAGTTGTCCCCTTGCATTATTTGTGTTGAACAAGCCGTTTTCAAGTTTGGGCAGAGCTGAATCTGAATCTTAACATCTGGATAACTTGACACTGGTCGATCGCCTTTTTTTTTTACATGAAAAATTATGTTTTTTGATAAGGGTCCCCCCTTACGTAAAAAATATATCTTTTGATAAGGGTCCCCATTTACGCAACAAATATATCTTTTGATAAGGGTCCCCCCTTGTGTAATAAATAGTTTTTGGATAAGGGTCCCCACTTAAGTAACATTTTTGTTTTTTGATAAGGTTTGCCCCTTATGAAAAATTACATTTTCTCATAAGGGTCCCCCCTTACGTAAAAAATATATCTTTTGATAAGGGTCCCCATTTACGCAACAAATATATCTTTTGATAAGGGTCCCCCCTTACGTAGAAAATAGTTTTTGGATAAGGGTCCCCACTTACGTAAAAAATATGTTTTTTGATAAGAGTCCCCCCTTACGTAAAAAATAGTTTTTTGATAAGGGAAATACATTTTCTCATAAGGGTCACCCCTTACGTAAAGATTACGTTTTTTGATAAGTGTCCCCCCTTACGTAAAAATTAAGTTTTTTGATAAGGGTCCCCCCTTAGGTAAAAAATAGTTTTTTGAGAAGGGTCCCCCCTCATGTAAAAATGATGTTTTTTGATAAGGGTCCCCCCTTACGTAAAAAATATATCTTTTGATAAGGGTCCCCATTTACGCAACAAATATATCTTTTGATAAGGGTCCCCCCTTACGTAGAAAATAGTTTTTGGATAAGGGTCCCCACTTACGTAAAAATTATGTTTTTTGATAAGTGTCCCCCCTTGCGTAATAAATAGTTTTTGGATAAGGGTCCCCCCTTAAGTAACATTTTTATTTTTTGATAAGGTTTGCCCCTTATGAAAAATTATGTTTTTTGATAAGTGTCCCCCCTTACGTAAAAAATAGTTTTTTGATAAGGGTCCCCCCTTATGTAAAAATGATGTTTTTTGACAAGGGTCCCCCCTTACGTAAAAAATATATCTTTTCTCAACATGGACTCCAGGATACTCTGCAACTTCTACAGGTGCACCATTGAGAGTATCCTGACTGGCTGCATCACCGCCTGGTATGGCAGTTGCACCGCCCTCAACCGTAAGACTCTACAGAGGGTGGTGAAAACTGCTCAGCACATCACCAGGACGGAGCTGCCATCCATGGAGGACCTCTACACCCAGCGGTGTAGGAAGAAGGCCGGTAGAATATTAAAGGACCCCCATCACCCCAGCAACAATCTGTTCTGTCTGCTGCCGTCTGGCAGACGGTACCGCAGCATCCGGACCAAGACCACCACACTCAGAGACAGTTTTATACCACATGCTATAAGACTGCTGAACTCTTGAGCTGTGTGAATGTCTACTCACATATGTTTATAGTACACACATACATATATATATATATATATATTTTACACATCTGCCATACATATCTGTTTATAGTACACATATCTATATATTATACATATCTGCCATATACATCTGCTATACATAATATATGCATCTGTCCATACCTCCTCATTCAACAGTGTAAAGTATTTAAATACTTTCAATGTATTCCACATATGTATATATTTCACATCCTCAAATCTTTATTGTTGTTATTGTAAATATTCTTCTCTCTTTTTGCACTATTTTATTTATCTTATTTGCACCATGTATGTTGAGTTGTTGGAGGAGCACGCGACATAAGATTTTCATTGCCAACATATACGCTGTATCTGCTGTGCATATGACAAATAAAACCTTGAAACCTTGAAACCTTGAAACCTTGAACCTTACGTTAAAATTATGTTTTTTGATAAGGGTCCCCCTTTACGTAACAAATATATCTTTTGATAAGTGTCCCCACTTACGTAAAAAATATATCTTTTGATACGGGTCACCCCTTACGTAATAAATAGTTTTTTGGATAAGGGTCCCCACTTAAGTAACATTTTTGTTTTTTGATAAGGTTCGCCCCACATGAAAAATTATGTTTTTTCATAAGTGTCCCCCCTTACGTAAAAATTAAGTTTTTTGATAAGGGTCCCCCCTTACGTAGAAAATAGTTTTTGGATAAGGGTCCCTCCTTACGTGAAAAAAATATATTTTGATAAGGGTCCCCCCTTACGTGAAAAAAATATCTTTTGATAAGGGTCCCCCATTGCGTAATAACTAGTTTTTGGGTAATGGTCCCCCCTTAAGTAATTTTTGCGTTTTTTGATAAGGGTCGCGCCTTATGAAAAATTATGTTTTTTGATAAGGGTCCCCCTTTACGTAAAAAAAAAATTTTTGATAAGGGTCCCCCCTTACGTAAACATTTTATTTTTTGATAAGGGTCCCCCTTTGCGTAAAAAATATATGTTTTGATAAGGGTCCCCCCTTACGTAAACAAAAAATCTTTTGATAAGGGTCCCCCCTTACTTAAAAAATATATGTTTTGATAAGGGTCCCCCCTTACGTAAACAAAAAATCTTTTGATAAGGGTCCCCCCTTACGTAAAATTTTTGTTTTTTGATAATGGTCGCCCCTTGTGAAAAATTATGTTTTTGGATAAGGGTCCCCCTTTGAGTAAAAAATATATCTTTTGATAAGGGAAATACATTTTCTCATAAGGGTCCCCCCTTAGGTAAAAATTATGTTTTTTGATAAGGGTCCCCCATTACGTTAAAAATTAAGTTTTTTGATAAGGGTCCTCCCTTAAGTAAAAAATAGTTTTTTGAGAAGGGTCCCCCCTCATGTAAAAATTATGTTTTTTGATAAGGGTCCCCCCTTACGTAAAAAATATATCTTTTGATAAGGGTCCCCATTTACGCAACAAATATATCTTTTGATAAGGGTCCCCCCTTACGTAGAAAATAGTTTTTGGATAAGGGTCCCCAGTTACGTAAAAATTATGTTTTTTGATAACGGTCCCCCCTTACGTAAAAAATAGTTTTTTGATAAGGGTCCCCCCTTATGTAAAAATTATATCTTTTGATAAGGGTCCCCATTTACGTAAAAAAATGTTCATTAGATGAGGGAAATACATTTTCTGATAAGGGTTCCCCCTTACGTAAAAAATAGGTTTTTGATAAGGGTCCCCCCTTACGTAGAAAATATTTCATTAGATGAGGGAAATTCATTTTCTGATAACGGTCCCCCCTTACGTTAAAATTATGTTTTTTGATAAGGGTCCCCACTTACGTAAAAATTATGTTTTTTGATAAGGGTCCCCCCTTACGTGAAAAAAATATCTTTTGATAAGGGTCCCCCCTTGCGTAATAAATAGTTTTTGGATAAGGGTACCCCCTTAAGTAACATTTTTGTTTTTTGATAAGGTTTGCCCCTTATGAAAAATTATGTTTTTTGATAAGGGTCCCCCCTTACGTAAAAAATAAATCTTTTGATAAGGGTCCCCATTTACGTAACAAATATATCTTTTGATAAGGGTCCCCCCTTACGTAGAAAATAGTTTTTGGATAAGGGTCCCCACTTACGTAAAAATTATGTTTTTTGATCAGGTTCCCCCCTTACGTGAAAAAAATATCTTTTGATAAGGGTCCCCCCTTGCGTAATAAATAGTTTTTTTATAAGGGTCCCTCCTTAAGTACATTTTTTGTTTTTGATAAGGATCACCCCTTATGTAATAAATAGTTTTTGTGTAAGGGTCCCCCCTTAAGTATTTTTTTTTGTTTTTGATAAGGGTCGCAACTTATGAAAAATTATGTTTTTTGATAAGGGTCCCCCTTCCCGGGGTAAAAAAAAAATTTTTTTGGGATAAGGGTTTCCCCCCCTTTGGGGGGGGTTTAAAAATTTGGGTTTTTTGTTGATTAAGGGTTCCCCCCCCCCTTTAAACGTTAAAAAAAAAAAATTTTAAAAACCCCCCCTTTTGAAAAAGGGGGCCCCCCCCCCTTCCCTTTAAAAAAATATTTTTTTGGAAATGGGGGGCCCCTAAAAAAATTTTCTGAATAAGGGAAAATAAAAATTTTTAAAAGGGGGTCCCCCCCTTTATTTAAAAAATATATGTTTTTTGAAAAGGGAAACCCCCCCTTACGTAAAATTATTTTTTTTTTTTGATAATGGTTCGCCCTTGTAAAAAAATTTATTTTTTTGGGAAAAAGGGGTCCCCCTTTAAGAAAAAAAATTAATTTTTTGAAAAGGGGGAAAAATACATTTTCTCAAAAGGGCCCCCCCCCCTTATAAAAAAAAATTATGTTTTTTGATAATTTCCCCCCCTTTTAACCGTTTTAAAATAGTTTTTTGAAAAGGGGCCCCCCCACTTACGAAAAAAACCCATTTTTTTTTTGAAAAAGGGTTCCCCCTTTTACAAAAAAATTTTATGTGTTGGGAAAAAAGGGCCCCCCTTAGTAACAAATATTTTTTTGGGATAAGGGCTCCACTTACTTAAAAATTATGTTTTTTGGAAAAGGGTTTTTTTTTTCCCCCCCCCTTATTTTAAAAAAATATTCTTTGAAAAGGGCCCCCCCCTTAATTTAAAAACAAAATTTCTTTTGAAAAAGGGCCCCCCCCTTTTATTTAAAAAAAATATTTTTTTTTGAAAAGGGGCCCCCCCTTTTCCCGTAACAAATATATTTTTTTGGGGGGGGGGAAAAAAAAAAAAAGGGGGGGGGGTTTTTTTTTTCCCCCCCCCTTTACGTAAAATATTTAAATTAGATGGGGGGGAAATACATTTTCTGATAAGGGGCCCCCCTTACTTAATAAATATTTTTTGGGGAAAAAGGGGTCCCCCCTTAAGTGAAATTTATTTTTTTTTGATAAGGGTCCCCTTTACGTTAAAAATTGTAGTTTTTTGAAAAGGGGGTCCCCCTTACGTAACCATTATGTTTTTTGATTAGGGCCCCCCCTTATGAAAAAAAAATTATCTTTTGAAAAAGGGGGAAAAAAAACCCCAAATTTTTTTCAAAAAGGGCCCCCCCTTACAAAAAAATTATTTTTTTTTGATAAGGGCCCAAAACCTTCTTAAAAAAATATAAAAAATTTTGAAAAGGGGAAAGGAAATTTTCTCATGGGGTTTTCCCCCCCTTTAGGAATTAAAAATGATTTTTTTGATAATGTCTTACGAAAAAATTATGTTTTTTGGAAAGGGTCCCCCCTTTTAAGTAAAAAAAAAATTTCATTAGATAAAAGGGTTTTTCATTTTTGATAAGGACCCCCCCTTTAAACCCAAAAAAATATTTTTTTTGATAAGGGTTTCCCCACAAACCAAAAAAATTTCATTTTTTTTTGATAGGGGTTTTCCCCCCCTTACGAAAAAAATAAAACTTTTGAAAAAGGGAAATACTTTTTTCTCATAAGGGTCTCCCCTTAGGAAAAAAATTTAAATTTTTTTGGGATAAGGGTCCCCCCCCCCCGTAAAAAAAAGTTTTTTTTTTAAGGGGGTCCCCCCCTTTAACGAAAAAAAAATATTTTTTGGTTCGGGGTTTTAAGGGAAAAAAATTATTTTTTTTGAAAAAGGGGGCCCCCCCCTTTTTAAATTTAAAAAAAATTTTTTTCCCATGAGATGGGGGGGTTTAATTATTTTTTCTATAAGGACCCCCCCTTTCGTAAACAATATTTTTTTTGAAAAGGGTTCCCTCTTAAGAAAAAATTTTTTTTTTTGAAAAGGGGTCCCCTTACATAAAAAATTATGTTTTCGGAAAAAGGGCCCCCCCCCCTTACGTAAAAAAATTAGTTTTTTAAATAAGGGCCCCCCCTTTTACAAAAAAAAATATATCTTTGAAAAGGGGGCCCCCCTTTTTACGTAAAAAAAATGGGTTTTTTTTGAAAAGGGGTTTTCCCCCTTACGTAAAAATAATTTTTTGTTTTAAGATCCCCCCCTTAACGTAAAAAAAAGTTTTTTTTTAAAAGGGTCCCCCTTACGTAAAAAATTTTTTTTTTGGATAAGGGCCCCCACTTACGTAAAAAATTTTTTCATTAGTGAGGGAAATACTTTTTTCTAAAAGGGTCCCCCCCTTCCTTTAAAAATTTAAAAAATTTTAAAAAGGGTCCCCCCCTTAAGTAAAGTTTATTTTTTTTTGATAAGGTCCACCCTTACAAAAAAATGTTTTTTTTTTGAAAAGGGGCCTCCCAAAACGAAAAAAATTTATTTTTTTGATAAGGGTCCCCCCTAACAAAAAAATTATTTTTTGAAAAGGTTTTTTCCCTTACGTAAAAAAAATATTTTTTTTGGTTTAAGGGCTACATGGGGAAAAAAAATTATTTTTTTTGATAAGTGTCCCCCCCTTTATGTAAAAAATATATTTTTTGAAAAAGGGGTTTCCCCCCCTTACGAAAAACCCTATTTTTTTTGAAAAGGGGTTTTCCCCCCTTAGAAAAAAAAAAATTTTTCCCTTTTGAAAAGGGGTCCCCCTTTACGTAAAAAAATATATCTTTTATAGGGCCCCCCCTTACGGAAAAATTTTTCCCCATTGGATGGGGGAAAAATACATCTTCTTTTAAATTTCCCCCCCTTAATTAAAAAAATAGTTTTTGGGAAGGGCCCCCCCTTTAAAATTAAAATTTTTATTTTTTTTTGATAAGGGCCCCCTTTACTTTAAAAATTTTATTTTTTTTTGAAAAGGGTTTCCCCCTTACGTAACCATTATGTTTTTTTGATAAGGGCCCCCCTTTTATTTTAAAAAATTATATTTTTTGGGAAAAAGGGGAAATACTTTTTCTCAAAAGGGGCCCCCCCCTTTTCAAAAAAATTTAAAGTTTTTGGAAAGGGGTCCCCCCTTTTCCCTTAAAAAAAAAACTTTTGAAAAGGGAAAAAACCCTTTTTCTATAAGGGTTCCCCTTTAAGGAAAAAATTATTTTTTTTGATAAGGGTCTTACGTAAAAATTATTTTTTTTGGTTTAAGGGCCCCCCCCTTAAGTAAAAAAATATTTCATTGGGTTTGAGGGTAATACTTTTTCTGTTTAAAGGTTTCCCCCCCTTTTCCCCAAAAATAGTTTTTTGATAAGGGTTCCCCCACTTACGCAAAAAAAATTTTTTTTTGAAAAGGGCCCCCCCTTACTTTAAAAAAATATTTTTTTTTTTTTGATAAGGGAAATACTTTTTTCTCATAAGGGCTCCCCTTGGGAAAAAAATTATGTTTTTGAAAAGGGGTCCCCCCTTAGGGAAAAAAAACCCCCCCCTGTTTTTTTTAAAGGGGTTTCCACCCTTAGGGAAAAAAAAATGGGTTTTTGGTTCAGGTTTTTACGTAAACATTTTTTTTTTTGGATTAAGGGCCCCCCTTAAGTAAAAAAATTTCTTTAGATGGGGGTTAATTTACTTTTTTTGGATAAGGGGGGAATCCCCCCCCCTTACTAAACAAATTTTTTTTGATAAGGGTTTCCCCCCTTAAGTAAAAAGTATGTTTTTTGATAAAGGGTCCCCCCCTAAGGGAAAAAAATAGTTTTTTTTTTGAAAAGGGGTCCCCCCTTACGTAAAAAATTTTTTTTGATAAGGGTTCCCCCTTAGTAAAAAAAAAAATTTTTTTTTTTTTTTTTTTGGAAAAGGGGCCCGCCACGAAAAAAAATATTTTTTGGGAAAAGGGGTCCCCATTTTACGAAAAAAAATCATTTTTTTGGAAAAGGGGCCCCCCCCCCTTACGAAAAAAAATTATGTTTTTTGTTTAAGGGTTTCCCCCCTTTTACGAAAAAAATTTATGTTTTTTGAAAAGGGGTCCCCCCTTAAAAAAAAAAAAATATTTCTTTTAGATGAGGGAAATACATTTTCTTAAAGGGGAGAGTTTTGGGGGCCACATAAAGAAAAAATTATTTTTTAAATTTCTGGGGAAAAAAGTCGAAATTCTCGAAAAAAAAAGCCCGAAATTTTGGGGGGGGGAAAAAAAAGGGGGTTGAAATTTTTTTTGGGAAAAAAAAGTTGAAATTTTCGAAAAAAAAAAAATTTTAAAAAATTTCTGAAAAAAAAAAGGGCCAAATTTTCGATAAAAAAGTCAGAAATCTGCCAGGAAGGGGAAAAAGTGGCTACAAATTTCCTTTCACACATTTGCCGGCGCAAAGGGGGGGTTTCATTCGAGGGCCGTCCCCCCCCAAAGGGGTCTTTGATATGCCCCTCCTCCCAGCTTAAAAGCAATTCCGATCTGTCCAATCAAATATAATGAGGGCTGAGTTTGAATTTTTGCTAAAGATTTTTAATGTCACAAAAGCAAGAAAGGCCCCCTCCCCCCCCAAAATGACCCAATGCCCCCAGTAGCTCTGCTCTGGCGCCCACTCTGACAACAGAGCTGGTTGTGGTTTGGTTTGGGTGCTAAAATGGTTTAATTAATTTAGTGTTATTTCAGGATTCGGTTTAAAAAAAAGGAGGTCCTTTGGGGGTTTTTGGCGCAGAAAACACAAAATTATTTTTTTCAAACCGTACTTAATTTGGCGTTTTTTTCCGGGAAAAAATTGGTCTTTTCAGGAAAGGGGTAAACAGACCCACATAGACCAAAAATAGCCTTTGTGCAGGAGGGAACGAGGGGGGAAAAAGGGCCAGATGCAGGGGTAAACGTTGGCCTTTCACCTCTCGAGCCTTTTAGAAGGGGGGTTGGTAGTCCCCCCGCAAGAAAAAAGTAAGGGAGTTTAAAACAAAGCACCCTTTATTTCCCCACGGGGTTTGAAAAAGACGGGCCCTCGTCTGAGGCGGGTCTGTATACAAACCCCCCGGGCCTAATGCACTTTGGCATATGGAATTTATATGACAAATTGAAGGGCCCTTTGGGTTTTTTATCAACGGGTTTTCATCGATGGCTACAGTTTTTATGTCTTATGGATGGAGGCCCACACCACCCAAAAATGATCCCCAAAAACATTGCTTCCCATACCCCCAGTAGGTTGAGGGTTTTTGGGGGCTTTCCAAAGCGGGCCCGCGAGCTGACGGGCACTGGGGAACGGTCACGTTGAAAAGGGGAAGCAAAAATTCCTAAGAAAAAGAACCCCGGCGAAAGCATTTGCCGGCGGGGGAAAAGAGCTTCCTTTTAAAGGGGGGCAGCCCCTGCAAATCAGCGCATCGAAAACCCCGGTGGGGGGGTCCTTGAAAGCAGAGGGGTCCCCAATTTTTTGGGGACCCTTTTTAAATCGGTTTCAAAAGGGGCTGGTCCCCTTCTCCGGGGATTTTGGGGAAAAAGAGTCTCATGCAAATTTTGCTTTTCCTTTGAAAATAGTTCGGGGAGGTTATAAAGGGGCCCTCAAGAAAAATAATTTTTCCACCACACACACAAAAACACACAAAACACACACACACAAAACAAAACACACACACCACAAAACCCCCACAAAAACACACACACACCACACACACACACACACACAAGGGAATTAGGGCCCTAAAAAACCCTTGGGTACTACTTTTGCATGGAGGGGAAACAAAACACTGCCTTCCCTGGGTCATATTTTTAAAAAATACACAGTAAATGATTGTGAAAGTATCATCATTGACAAAAAACAGATGTTTATGGGGAAATAATTTAAAGGGGGGGGGGGGTTTAACCCCCCCTTGTCTTGCCCGAAAGAAACTGGACGAGGGTGTACGGACATGGAATTCCATCGAATCAGACCCGTTCCAAACCCGGGTGGGCCCCCGGGGGGTCGCCCATTTCCCACTTAACACAGCCCCACAGATTTTTGGTGGGGAGGACCAAACCTGAAGTTGTTTTGATCAAGAGGGAAAACGACCTTTGCAAGGGGGAGTTCAGGCCCATGGGCAATTTCCCTTTTGATTTAAGATTCTTTGGGTCTGTCAGTGGCTGATGCAGGAAAATGGAAAGGGAACTCCTAAAAATTTCTTTGATGCTGCTGAAAATGACACACGTTTTCGAAGGGGAACAAAATAATTTTTTTAGGACTTTAACTGCCATTTTCCCTGCCCCCACTGCTGGCCCATCACCTCCCTCCGGCGCTGTTTTCCCATCTCCTCTGCCTCCCCTGCTGTGCCCATCCCCCACCAACCCCAAAAAGCTTTTTCCCAAAACTGAATGGGAAACTATATAGAATATGTTGTAAGTTTTATTTTTCTGCTTTATGTGATATAAATTGGGATAAATTTACCTTTTTTTTATGCCTTAAAAAAAAAATGTCTGTCACATTAAATTGCAAAGCTTTTTCCAAAAAGCCCTTTTTATTTTTTTTTATAGGGTTTCCCTTTTTAAGACTCAGCTTTTATTTTTTTTTATCAGTAAGATCTCAGCTTTTGTTTGGGAATGACAATAAACCCAACTAAAAAGATTTTAAAAAAAAACATGAAATACTTTCAGAAGTAAGACCCTTTTTTTGGATTTTGGCAATTTTTAATTTTAGAATGGAATTTGAACCCAGCACCACAGGGAAAAAGAACCCCCCCTTTTAATTTAAATGGAAATATAAAGTTATTAGCAATTTTTAAAATATCAGAAGTAGTAACTCCGTCATCATTTTTTGGTTTTCGGGCAGGGAAAAAGGGGACAGGTAAAGGGTGCTTTACAAATTTTTGAGTGGGTAAACCCAAAAAAACCCTCTTCAGGGGAAATGTTTGGGAAAAATCTGACCTAAGGGTTTTCATCGGGAGTTGATGTGAAAATTGTTCACCCAAAAAAATTTCCTTGGTGGTTTTCACTTAGATGAGAGGGAAGGTGGGTCTAGGATTACCAGGGGGCCCCTTTTTAAGAAGGGGGGGACGAACTTTAAAATTTTTTCCAAATTTTAAATCCTTTAAAGTCGCAGTAACCTGCAAAAAATGTGGGTAAACAGGCAAATGACAATTTAGGGGGTTTTTGAAAGCAAAATACACCCAAAAAACTGTACCAAACCGTCAGGAAGGGGCCCGCTCAGTCATTTGGGGGAGCAATTCCCAAATGGACTCAGTGGGGATGCCCCCCGGAGAAATGGAAAATTGGGGAAATGGAACTTCCTAACCCCGATTGGAAGTCCCGTTGGGGCGGGAAAATACCTTTACTGGGTGATTTCCTCTAAGTGTTTTTACTAGAAGATACGGTTTTTTTCTACCAGCATGATGAGGTTGAAAAATCAAACTCTTTTTCACCCCCCCAAAAAAACTAACTGGACTTTTTTAAATTTTTTTCTATCCCTTTCTTTTGTTTTATTTTTTGGGCTGGGCAGTGCTGTTGTGACACGTGCTTACCCCCGCCACAGACCCACAGATTTCCAAACAAATAAATAACCCAAGGTTAAATGAAAAAAAAAATCACTGACTTCTTAAATGGTTTCGAAAGCGTTTTACTTAAAACTCATTTTACTTATTGTTTTCAAAAGTACTTTAAGTACACTGAGCGCCCCAAGTTTTCCAAAAAAAAACAACACATAGGCCTTTGTGTTTTAAAAAAACACAAAAGGCCCCAAATTTGTTTAAAAAGCACATAAACCTTTGTGTTTTAAACAACACATAGGGCCCCCCATTTGTTTCAAAAAAGGGACAAGGGGCCCACACCAAAATAAAACATGACAAACTTTACAAAAAAACAAAAAAAGTACAAATAAAAAAAAATGCAAAAACAAAAAAAGGGGTTAGGGAATTTCTAGAGAACTTTTACAAAAATTATAAAATTTAATATTTCAAGAGGAATAAACCCCCCTTTCCCCCCAAAGCATGTAAAAACCTTTATGCCAATATGGGATGTGAAAAAGGCCAAAAAATAAAATTTTCAGTCAAAACTCAAATACATAAGGCCTAAAACCCCAAATGTTGTTCAATGAACATAGCCTAAACTGTAAAAAAAAATGGTTGCAATTTTACAATTTGGGGTGTAAAAAAAAAAAAACAGCTGAAGTGTTTAAAAACTAAACAAAAATTTTGGGGGGGGGGGGGGGGGGGGGGGGGGGGTTTCAGAATTAACGTTTTTAGGAGCCGCGTTTTCAAAACCCCCTTTTAAAAAAATCCCTGAGCCCAAAATGCCTGGACAGGGCAAAACAAACAGAAAGGCCTAGGGCAATTCCCCTAACCCAGATGTTGCTTTTTTTCCAAAACAGCATTGGGAAATTCCCGATCTTTTAAATTTTGGGAAGTTATCGTAACCCATCCCACACCCCTCCAGCACCCAAATTTTCACATTGTGGCCAATAGGCCTCCTGGAGGGGGAAATCTTTTCATTTTTTAAACGAAATTTTAGACTTTTTTTCTCCAAAATTTTCACTTTATTCTCAGAAATTTTGACCTTTTTTTTCTCAGAAAATTTTGGACTTTTTTTTCAAAAAAAAATTTTCCCCCCTTTTTTTCTCAGAAAAATTCCACTTGGGGTTTTTCGGGGGAAAATTTTTTGGGGGCTTTTTACTCCCAAAAAAAAAAAAAAATTTCAACTTTTTGCTTTGAAAATTTTTAACCCTTTTTCCCCAGAATTTTAAAAAAAATTTTTTTTTTTTCAAGTGGGCCCTAATACTCTTCCGTAGATAAGGGTCCCCTCTTACGTAAAAAATATGTTTTTTGATAAGGGTCCCCCCTTACGTAAAAAATATATCTTTTGATAAGGGTCCACCTTTACGTAACAAATATATCTTTTGATAAGAGTCCCCCTTACGTAAAAATTATTCATTAGATGAGGGAAATACATTTTCTGATAAGGGTCCCCCCTTACGTAAAAAATATTACATTAGATGACGGAATACATTTTCTGATAAGGGTCCCCCCTTACGTAAAAATTACGTTTTTTGATAAGGGTCCCCCCTTACGTAAAAAATATATCTTTTGATAAGGGTACCCAATTACTTAACCATTACGTTTTTTGATAAGGGTCCCAACTTACGTAAAAATTATGTTTTTGATTAGGGTCCCCCCTGATGTAAAAATGATGTTATTTGGATAAGGTTCCCCCCTTACGTAAAAAATATATCTTTTGATAAGGACGCCCCTTACGTAAAAAATAGTTTTTGGATAAGGGTCCCCACTTACGTAAAAAATATGTTTTTTGATTCACTAAGTCACTAAGAGAAGCTGAAAATCACAAAAACGACCTCAGTTCAATGAAAGAAGCTGAAAATGACAAAAGTCTCTTATCTCACTGAGAGAAACTGAAAAATCACAAAAACAGAGTCAGTTCAGTGAAAATGTCCAAATCTCAAAAAATGTAAATGCAACCCAATTCTTTTGCACGTTTTCATGTGTACTCTTGGATATTATTGTATGTACGTGCTGTTTTGGGAGAATTAAGCACCAAAAACTAAAGTTAGAAATATTTTGGTGTGTCATGCACCAAAACTGTTTTCTCACTGAGAGGAGCTGAAAATGTCAAAAACCGGCCTCAGTTCACTGAAAGAAGCTTAAAATGAAAAAAGTGTCTTATCTCACTGAGAGGAGCTGAAAATCACAAAAACGGCGTCAGTTCACTGAAATAAGCTTAAAATCTCAAAAACAGAGTCAGTTCACTGAAAAAGCTAAAAATGAAAAAAGTGTCTTATCTCACTGAGAGGAGCTGAAAATCACAAAAACGGCGTCAGTTCACTGAAATAAGCTTAAAATCTCAAAAACAGAGTCAGTTCACTGAAAACAGCTAAAAATGACAAAAGTGTCTTATCTCACTGAGAGAAGCTGAAAATCACAAAAACGGCGTCAGTTCAGTGAAAATGTCCAAATCTCAAAAAATGTAAATGCAACCCAATTCTTTTGCACGTTTTCATGTGTACTCTTGGATATTATTGTATGTACGTGCTGTTTTGGGAGAATTAAGCACCAAAAACTAAAGTTAGAAATATTTTGGTGTGTCATGCACCAAAACTGTTTTCTACGACGGAGTATTAGGGCCACATATGAAGAAAAAAAATATTTTTGTCGTGACGAGATTAAAGTCGACACGGCGACTTTAAAGTCAACATGTCGACATTAAACTCGAAATATCGAGAATAAAATTGAAATATTATGTCGACTTTAATCTCGACGTGTCGAGATTAAAGTCGAAATGTCGAGAATATAGTTGAAATTAGTTGGGAGACATAGCAACCGCTCCCACAGGTCCTGCACTGAATCCGAAATGGCTTGTGTAGATCATTTGGTCAAATTATACTTCCGATTTGGATTTAACAATAAAGAGATCCTCGCTGTTTTAGCGCAGAACCACAGTGTGGTGATTAGTGTAAGAACGCTGGAAAGGTTGTGCAGAAAACTTCGTCTGTTCAGGAGGAGGAATCATACAAACCTGGAAGAAGTGGCCGCGTTCTTGCAAACTGAGCTGGCTGGAACTGGGCAGACGCAAGGATACAGATGGTTGCACCTCCGTGCAATACATAAAGGTTATGTTGTTCCAAATCAGAGAAAAAGTTAAATGCTGGACCTGAGGGTT
>NC_086368.1:10181-112685 GCF_036324505.1 Eleginops maclovinus | reverse complement strand
ACTTTTACGTAAGGGGGGACCCTTATCAAAAAACTAATTTTTACGTAAGGGGGGACCCTTATCAAAAAACATAATTTTTACGTAAGGGGGGACCCTTATCAAAAAACATAATTTTTACGTAAGGGGGGACCCTTATCAAAAAACATAATTTTTACGTAAGGGGGGACCCTTATCAAAAAACATAATTTTTACGTAAGGGGGGACCCTTATCAAAAAACATAATTTTTACGTAAGGGGGGACCCTTATCAAAAAACATAATTTTTACGTAAGGGGGGACCCTTATCAAAAAACATAATTTTTACGTAAGGGGGGACCCTTATCAAAAAACATAATTTTTACGTAAGGGGGGACCCTTATCAAAAAACATAATTTTTACGTAAGGGGGGACCCTTATCAAAAAACATAATTTTTACGTAAGGGGGGACCCTTATCAAAAAACATAATTTTTACGTAAGGGGGGACCCTTATCAAAAAACATAATTTTTACGTAAGGGGGGACCCTTATCAAAAAACATAATTTTTACGTAAGGGGGGACCCTTATCAAAAAACATAATTTTTACGTAAGGGGGGACCCTTATCAAAAAACATAATTTTTACGTAAGGGGGGACCCTTATCAAAAAACATAATTT
Source organism: Eleginops maclovinus (assembly GCF_036324505.1). Classification (NCBI taxonomy): domain Eukaryota; kingdom Metazoa; phylum Chordata; class Actinopteri; order Perciformes; family Eleginopidae; genus Eleginops; species Eleginops maclovinus. The sequence goes on along the minus strand of NC_086368.1, from coordinate 112,053 downwards.
TTACGTAAGGGGGGACCCTTATCAAAAAACATAATTTTTACGTAAGGGGGGACCCTTATCAAAAAACATAATTTTTACGTAAGGGGGGACCCTTATCAAAAAACATAATTTTTACGTAAGGGGGGACCCTTATCAAAAAACATAATTTTTACGTAAGGGGGGACCCTTATCAAAAAACATAATTTTTACGTAAGGGGGGACCCTTATCAAAAAACATAATTTTTACGTAAGGGGGGACCCTTATCAAAAAACATAATTTTTACGTAAGGGGGGACCCTTATCAAAAAACATAATTTTTACGTAAGGGGGGACCCTTATCAAAAAACATAATTTTTACGTAAGGGGGGACCCTTATCAAAAAACATAATTTTTACGTAAGGGGGGACCCTTATCAAAAAACATAATTTTTACGTAAGGGGGGACCCTTATCAAAAAACATAATTTTTACGTAAGGGGGGACCCTTATCAAAAAACATAATTTTTACGTAAGGGGGGACCCTTATCAAAAACATAATTTTTACGTAAGGGGGGACCCTTATCAAAAACATAATTTTTACGTAAGGGGGGACCCTTATCAAAAAACATAATTTTTACGTAAGGGGGGACCCTTATCAAAAAACATAATTTTTACGTAAGGGGGGACCCTTATCAAAAAACATAATTTTTACGTAAGGGGGGACCCTTATCAAAAAACATAATTTTTACGTAAGGGGGGACCCTTATCAAAAAACATAATTTTTACGTAAGGGGGGACCCTTATCAAAAAACATAATTTTTACGTAAGGGGGGACCCTTATCAAAAAACATAATTTTTACGTAAGGGGGGACCCTTATCAAAAAACATAATTTTTACGTAAGGGGGGACCCTTATCAAAAAACATAATTTTTACGTAAGGGGGGACCCTTATCAAAAAACATAATTTTTACGTAAGTGGGGACCCTTATCCAAAAACTATTTTTTACGTAAGGGGGGACCCTTATCAAAAAACATTATTTTTACGTAAGGGGGGACCCTTATCAAAAAACATAAACTTTACTTAAGGGGGGACCCTTTTCCAAAAACTATTTATTACGTAAGGGGGGACCCTTATCAAAAGATATATTTGTTACGTAAAGGGGGACCCTTATCAAAACATATATTTTTTACTTAAGGGAGGACTCTTATCAAAAACATATTTTTTTACCTAAGGGGTGACCTTTATGAGAAAATGTATTTCACTTATCAAAAAACTATTTTTTACGTAAGGGGGGACCCTTATCAAAAAACGAAATTTTTACGTAAGGGGGGACCCTTATGAGAAAATGTATTTCCCTTATCAAAAGATATATTTTTTACGTAAGGGGGGACCCTTATCCAAAAACATAATTTTTCATAAGTTGCGACCCTTAGCAAAAAACTTTTTTTTACGTAAGGGGGGACACTTATCAAAAAACATAATTCTTACGTAAGGGGGGACCCTTATCAAAAAACTAAATGTTTACGTAAGGGGTGACCCTTACCAAAAAACTTAATTTTTACGTAAGGGGGGACCCTTATCAAAAAACTAAATTTTACGTAAGGGGGGACCCTTATGAGAAGATGTATTTCCCTTAACAAAAGATATATTTTTTTCGTAAGGGGGGACCCTTATCAGAAAATGTATTTCACTCATCTAATGAAATATTTTTCACGTAAGGGGGGAACCTTATCAAAAAACATAATTGTTACATAAGTGGGGACCCTTATCCACAAACTATTTTTTACGTAAGGGGGGACCCTTATCAAAAAACATAATTTTTACGTAAGGGGGGACCCTTATCAAAAAACATAATTGTTACATAAGTGGGGACCCTTTTCCAAAAACTATTTATTACGTAAGGGGGGACCCTTATCAGAAAATGTATTTCCCTCATCTAATGAAACATTTTTTTACGTAAGTGGGGACCCTTATCCAAAAACTATTTTTTACGTAAGGGGGGACCCTGATCAAAAAACATAATTTTTCATAAGTTGCGACCCTTATAAAAAAACATAATTTTTAGGAAAGGGGGGACCCTTATGAGAAAATGTATTTCCCTTATCAAAAAACATAATTTTTACGTAAGGGGGGACACTTATCAAAAAACATAATTTTTACGTAAGGGGGGACCCTTATCAGAAAATGTATTTCCCTCATCTAATGAAACATTTTGTACGTAAGTGGGGACCCTTATCCAAACACTATTTTTTACGTAAGGGAGGACTCTTATCAAAAACATATTTTTTACCTAAGGGGTGACCTTTATGAGAAAATGTATTTCACTTATCAAAAGATATATTTTTTAAGTAAGGGGGGACCCTTATCCAAAAACATAATGGTTACGTAAGGGGGGACCCTTGTCAAAAAACATAATAGTTACGTAAGGGGGGACCCTTATCAAAAAACATAATGGTTACGTAAAGGGGGACCCTTATCAAAAGATATATTTTTACGTAAGGGGGGACCCTTATCAAAAAACATAAATTTTACCTAAGGGGGGACCCTTATCAAAAAACATAAATTTTACCTAAGGGGGGACCCTTATCAAAAAACATGATTTTTGAGTAAGTGGGGACCCTTATCAAAAAACATGATTTTTGAGTAAGTGGGGACCCTTATCAAAAAACATGATTTTTTACGTAAGGGGGGACCCTTATCAAAAAACTATTTTTTACGTAAGGGGGGACCCTTATCCAAAAACTATTTTTTACGTAAGGGGGGGACCCTTATCAAGGCCTGGTAGGTATCCTTCTTCCTTGGCACACTCCAGTTCCAGGAGGATATCACCGAGTTCTCTGAGTTTGGCGTTGTCTTTATTTGTCAGCTTTGGGAAATCTTCAATCTTTTTAAGCAGTGCGTGCTCTACAGCCTCTGGTGCCCCATAGCATTCCTCCACACGTTGCCACACCATGCGGAGGCCTGCAGCGGGATCGAAGACGTGCACTGAGCGTATTCTATGCGCCTGTTCTGCTGAGTCTGCGCCAAGCCACTTCACCAGCAGATCCAGTTCTTCCCTGGGTGTCAGATTTAGGTCCTGAGTGGCGCTGAGGAAGGAGGCTTTCCATGACCACAAATGTTCAGGGCGGTCATCGAACTGTAGCAGGCCTGAGCTCACCATTTCTCGTCGCATGAGGTACTTAGCAAGGTCTTGTGCTGGCTGCGGCTCGGAGGAGGGCCCCCTGTGCACGCTGGGGCACGGCTGAGGTATGGGGAGGAATCCCTTGTGTGGAGGTGGTTGTGGCGGCATCATTGGAGACTTATATGGGGAAGGTTGTTCTCGTTTTATCTTGCTGATGAGTGGCGTGGGGCTATGATGAGCAGCTGGCTCAGCTGCATGTGCGACTGGTCTGTAGGAGTGCAGTGGAGCATGTGTTGGCGGTGCTGGTTGTCTGCCAAACATATCTGAGTGCTGCTGAACGTACACACTAAGAAAGAATGTGTTGTTTCCTTACACATTCAATGTGTAGAAAGCCAAATAACACATGTTGTGTCAATTTCTGCAAATAATGTGTTGCATGATTTAACTTCTACAACACAAAATATGTGTCAACATCAAGACCAATCACAAAGCACCTACGGCCAACGTTTTTTTTTCTAACGGCCAAAGAGTTCGTCCAACGACATTTCATTTCATTCACTCGCAGCAACGGTAGACTTACAGCAGGAATCTAAGACGAAGACCAGGAAGACCAATATAATGAACAGGTAAGTGGATGATTTTGTGTGTTTATGTTTCAATTATAGACATAAGTGGTTAAAAGTGCTCAATAAGCTATAAGTTAGGTTTGGTTAACGTTTAGCGTCGAAATGCCGTCAGCCGTCTGAAAACGGCAACGCTTAAGTGACTTGCTAATGTACCAGTGCTAGCTAATTTTAGCCTATATTGACTTCAGGCTTTGTGATTTGAATAGAATTTGAATATTTTTAAAAATAAAGATATTCGAATGAATATAAGGCAGCCTCTAATACTCGAGCCTGTAAGAGATATTATTTAATGTAAATGTGTCTGCTTGTAAACGTTGTCCTCAATTCAGATATCGAGTTTTTTTCGCGCCTTGTGAAGTTTAGAATCGTGACGTGAGCTTATTAGCAAGGTCATCTCCTGTAGGTGATGTTAGCGTAACCTATAAACGCAGGCTATGTAGCCTCCACATTACACAATCGCAAGCAACTTTGAAACTGCGCTCTCAGTATGTCATATCAACTTAGCTAGGGTGCCAGCAAACCTGAACTGCTGTCAGTTTACAAATAGTACAGTAAGTCTTCTCGCAGGCCCAGAGATTTATTGGACACGTGCATTTATTTGATCGGGGTAATACCGTCGTGGGATTAGCCTAGCCTACTGAGCAAATTGAAAACTAGCTTCTAGTCAGCTATCTTCTCGTGTAGGCTACTCAACTAGCTAGGTAGCTCACTTGCCGGCAACACCTGTGCCGTGTTCCACACTGTAAAAAAAGGAAATTACAGTTGTTGTACTTACACACAATTTTATTGTAAGCTAATTCAGAAATACAATTTTGTCATCTAACAAATAAATTAATGTTTGCCCAACTCAATATTCTCAGAATTTGGTCAACAAGGAAATTTGATTCACCAAAACAAGATTTTTTGTTTCCCTCAACTTTCTAACAAGATTAGAAAGTTTCTAACACATAAAATTAAGTTTCCTCAACTGTATGTTCATGGACACGCCTACTACGGGGTTTCCTTCCTGTCTCCATGGACATACACAGGTCTCCACGAGTCGACCGTTCTACCATTTTCCCTCGAAGTTGAGAGGATTGCCAGACGTGAGATTCATATCAGGTAATTATTGTTATTTCTCTAAAATATGACTTAATAGAATGCGTAAGGCAAATAATTGAAGATAGATTTGGTCGCTGAACTAACCAGCGTCGTATATTTAATGTATTTCAACCAAATTAGCAAAGTTATTAGCTGATTTTAGTTTGCTAACTTAATGCTAATTTTTGAACGTGATGTTCTATGCACAGTCAGTAGCAGCAAATTGCTAAAATATTCAACTTAATTGAATGTACTCTATACACATGTTGTATAAGGACCGCGTGTGTTGCAGAAAGAACTGTCTGCTTAACAATCAAGCAGTAGTAGCTAGCGATAGCGACAGTAGCGCTAACATTGGTTGTAGAGGGAGAGTTAGAGTTTGTGCCCTTGTGTCTTAACTGAAGTAGAGGGAGAAGTAGCGCGAGGCTAGGCGAGGCTAGTTTGTGGGGTAACCTACATACAGGGCATTCGTAAATTGTCACTCCGAGCACATTCTGAAACTTTTTAACCGTTCGAAACACTTCCCAGAAAGACAGTATTTCACCAGTCTCATGATACTGTCAAATCCATAGACTGTATATATCGGTTAAAACGTTTCAGAGTGTGCTCGGAGTGGCAATTTACGAACGCACCCATAGACTTATATATTGACTGATATATTTTTTCTCTCGCATTAATGAATGCTGCTGTGGTTTTGAATTTACTGGTTTACTTTTAATTTGACTGTTCAGTAATTCATGGAAAATAAATATCTAAACTTAAAATTGCTAAAATATTCAACTTAATTGAATGTACTCCATACACATGTTGCATAAGGACCGCGTGTGTTGCAGAAAGAACCATGTGATGTCTGCTTAACAATCAAGCAGTAGTAGCTAGTGATAGCGACAGTAGCGCTAACATTGGTTGTGGAGGGAGCAGTAGCACGAGGATAGGCAAGGGCTAGGTTGTGGGGTAACCTACATACAGGGCATTCAGTACTAATATATAGACTTATATATTGACTGATATATTTTTGTTAGAGAGGATGCATCAGAGTTCTTTCTGAAGTGCATGGTAAGTCAGTCCAGAGCAATTCGGTGTGATTAATAGATTTGCAGTGCCTCTTTCATATCTCCCCAGAAGCTGGATACATATTGGCTGGTAGTCTTGTCCTAAATGTGACTGTAAACAACTAAATTAGCTTATGTGTTGACCGCAATTGTAATGGGGTGTCGGTATCACTAAAACATTTGCTGTGTCTGTTTTTTCCCACAGAACACAGACCCTGAGGAAGAGGTGGTTGGAGGAGTGGCAGTTGCCATACTGACTGTCTATGACGATGATGATGGCACCGAATCCCCACCAGTGACTGAAATCAATGTCATCTTGGAAGGGGCAGTTATAAAACACGACCTACCTGACCTCGCTGCTGACTTCGCCTACCTGTTTGGCCTAATGTATGCAATGGACATAAGCTATCCAGAGAAGATGAGGTACACCTTTGAGGCCATCCAGACTATCTTTTTCGAGCTTGGTTCAAGATGCTCTCAGCGCACGCGATCCTTGAAAGAGAAGCTTTTGCTGTGAAGCCTGTGTATGATTTACACTCACACACACATACACACGAACGCACGCACGCCCAGCTCTGTCATCACTCCTCCATGAACAAGCCTACACCAGCTCTTTCACACATACACACACACACACACACACACACACACACACACACACACAAGGAGACTCCCTTTCATACATACATCATTGTTCTGGCAGCCCATTGACTCTAGCAGTTAAATGGTGGTTTACATTGTGGTTTTATGTTTTTGTACGTATTGATACAATAGCCACATTTACATGAGCCTAATGGCCTGTCATGTCTTTATCAGAGTATCGGACAGTTTTAGCCTACACCACCTCTTACACACGCACACACACACACACACACACACACAAGGAGACTCCCTTTCATACACCGTTGTCCTGGCAGCCCATTGACTCTAGCAGTTATGATGATAAATGGTGATTTACATTGCGGTTTTATGTTTATATTGTATGTGGTTTACATTGTGGTTTTATGTTTTTGTACGTATTGATACAATAGCCACATTTACATGAGCCTAATGGCCTAATGTCTTTATCAGAGTATTGGACAGTTATAGCCTACACCACCTCTTACACACACACACACACACAAACACAAGGAGACTCCCTTTCACATCATTGTTCCAGCAGCCCATTGATGTTGGAAAAATAAAAACAAATTGTATTCAATTAATTTGTTGTGTGTTGAATGATGGGGAGTGGTGAGGGGGATTGGTAGAACTAAAAAAACTGAGTTGGTAGAACTCCTGGAATCTATATGTAAAACTCATAAAACTGTGTTGGTAGAACTCAGAGCTTAAAGGTGAAACTCAAAAAACTGAGTTGGTAGAACTCGGAGCTTAAAGGTGAAACTCAAAAAACTGAGTTGGTAGAACTCAGAGCTTAAAGGTGAAACTCAAAAAACTGTGTTGGTAGAACTCAGAGCATAAAGGTGAAACTCAAAAAACTGAGTTGGTAGAACTCAGAGCTTAAAGGTGAAACTCAAAAAACTGTGTTGGTAGAACTCAGAGCTTAAAGGTGAAACTCAAAAAACTGTGTTGGTAGAACTCAGAGCATAAAGGTGAAACTCAAAAAACTGAGTTGGTAGAACTCAATATTAACATGTGAAACTCAAAAGCCTTTGTTTGTAGAACTCAAAATTTCTATGCAACACTCCAAAAACTTGAGTTGGCAGAACTTAAAAATCTTTGTACACTCAACCACAGTGAATTTAAGTTAAGAAAACTCAAAAAACCAAATGCATCACGTTGCCTAGAAAATCTGTGTTCTGTCAACCGTTTTTTTTTTTACAGTGCATTACGTGTTCTGTGTACCTTGTTTAAGTGCGGTGAAGTACACTTTCCGCCCTCCGCGTTTCACGGGGCGTTTAATGGTCAAAACATTTATAAATATTCTAATATTGATAAAGAAACAAGCTACGAATTCAATTTTTTTCAAAAGCCCTAGTGTGTGTATACAGTGGTATGCAAAAGTTTGGGCACCCCTCTGAGATTTCATGACAATTTGCTTTTCCTTTATAATAGAAGATCACAGCAACAACATTTGTTTTCCTACAAAGATGTAGACGTTTTAGTGTTTTCCAGACCAAAATTCTTAGGGTAGCATTACATAGTTTTATTATAATAAAATAAAATGCAAAAAATGGGATGTGCAAAAGTTTGGGCACCCTTATAAATAGCATTCATTTCAACACCTGTACGGATTTATAGCTGACAGGTTGCTGCACAAAATTGCTTTGATTAGCTCATTAGACCTTCAATTACAAAGACAGGTGGAACCAATCATGAAAAAGGCTATTTAACATAGGTAATAGCTGGCTGTGCCTGGCCTAGGTTCTTTCTTAGGGAGTGGCAAGATGGGGACCTCAAAACAACTCTCCACTGACCTGAAAGCTAAGATAATCCAACATTATAAATTAGGAGAAGGGTACAAAAAATTATCTGACAGGTTTAAACTGTCTGTCTCCACAGTCAGAAACGTAGTTGTGAAATGGAAGGCCACAGGAACAGTCCGTGTGAAGGAAAGATGTGGTAGGCCGACAAAAATAGGGGAAAGGCACAGGCGAAGGATGGTGAAAATGGTCACAGAGAAGCCACAGACCACCTCCAGAGAACTACAACAACATCTGGCTGCTGATGGTGTAGTTGTTCACCGTTCCACAATCCAGCGTACTTTGCACCAGGAAGAGCTCATTGGAAGGGTGATGTGCAAAAAGCCTTTCCTGAGTGTTAATCACAAGAAGAGTTGCATGAGGTATGCAAAAGCACATCTGGACAAGCCAGAAGCATTTTGGAACAAAATACTGTGGTCAGATGAGACCAAGATTGAGTTATTTGGTCATAACATGAACAGGTATGCATGGCGAAAAAAACACACTGCATTCAATGAAAAGAACTTGTTGCCCACTGTAAAATTTGGTGGAGGATCTATCATGTTATGGGGCTGTGTGGCTAGCACAGGTACTGGAAAACTTGTTAAAGTTGAGGGCCACATGAATTCCTTACAGTACCAGGAGATTCTTGACAAGAATGTTCTAGAGTCAGTCACAAAGTTGAAGCTACGCCGGGGTTGGATTTTTCAGCAGGACAATGATCCTAAGCACCGATCAAAATCCACCAAGGAATTCATGCAGAAGCACAGGTACAATGTTCTGGAATGGCCATCCCAGTCCCCAGACCTTAACATCATTGAAAATGTATGGATTTATTTGAAGAAGGCTGTCCATGCACGGAGGCCAAGAAACCTGACTGAACTGGAGACGTTTTGTGTGGAAGAATGGGCCAAAATACCACCTGCCAGGCTTAAGGGACTTGTCTGTGGCTACAGGAGGCGTCTACAGGCCGTTATTGCAGCAAAAGGAGGCAATACTAAATATTAATGGAATTATTTCTTAGGGGTGCCCAAATTTATGCACATGCCTATTTTGTTTGAATGCACATAAACATGTTTCTGTTTGACCAATAAAAGTTATTTCACTACTGAGATGTTTCTGTTACCATAAGGTATAACATATGTTAAAATGAAGTTGCTGCTTCAAAAGCTCAGCAAGTGACAAACTGATGCAGTGGTTTTCCTAAGGGGTGCCCAAACTTTTGCATACCACTGTATATATTATAGCATTTTACATGATATTATTATATCATATTGTATGCTCAAGTATGTTATTGCATTTTAATGCAGAGGTTTATGTCACATGATCAATTTGTTGCTATCATCTGTGTACCCTGTAGATATTTAAAAATGTATATATTTAATTTTTTTTCCTTTTTGTCTGTTTCTTTCTCCCCTCCAGTGAAAATGGAGCCAATAGAAATTGACCCTAGCCGGCAGCAGGACAGTGAACCAACAGTCAAAGTGCTTGTTTCAGTATATTTTGATTGCACTGAAAAATTTAAAAAAGTTTTTTCAGTTGGCAGTGCTTCAGAGCTTTTACAAGCCTGCCAGTCCGAGTTTGCTCACCCAGTGGAAGTGCAAAGATTTCTACGCTACAACAGCGATTTTAAAGACTACATTGACTGTGAACCCAGTAGCGTAGATCTTAAGGATTTGGACAGATTCCAAGTATGGGTATCCACTGTGATCCATTTGGAGTTGGTGGAGTGTGTAGCACCACATACTGACAGTGCAAATGTGAGTATTTTGAGGGATCTCATATGATGGCTATTTTTGGAACGTTAACTTGAATTATGAATCAATAGCATTTCCCTTAATGGATACATTTATGACACAAGATAGTGATGCCAGTGAGCAATCATGCATAATAGTGGCATTGTTTGACATGAATAGAACAGAATATTGATTAATATTATTAACACTGGAGTTTTGTTATTCAAATGGCGGTGACATTTTTTCCTACAGTTTGAGGTTTGACTGGTTATCTTTTAATGACCGCATAACTCCCCATTCTAACCAACTTATTTGAGAGGCATGTTTGTTCTTGTGTCTCATAGAAAGATCTGACTGCTGATCGGCTCAAGTCTCTCATTGAAAAGAAGGCTCAAGACATCTTTAAGGAATACGAGGGGACAGGAACACTATCCACCAGTACCAGAAGGAAGCTTGTAAACATAAGTGTCAGTGACCTAGTCGAGAAACATGGATTGTAAGTTATAGATATTCATTGTTTTGATGTATATTCTTTTCCCTTTTGTTCTTTTTATCCACGTATATTCAAGTGGATGTAAAAACTAAATTAATCATCTGCACATGAAATGTGTAAATAATGTTCAGTGGTGATGGACTTGTCGTTGAATTTGTTTTGCTCTACAGTTATCCCTCTGGACCAGAGAAACTGCTTTTAGCAAAATCATTTACAACACTCTTCCCGTCGCTGAAAGTGATGGTCTGTGGAGATGGTGAAGGATTTGTAAGTATTGATTTAACCCTTAGATGCACGAGTGACTGGACCCTACACTCTTCCATAAGTGGGTCAAAAATGACCCATATTAGAATCAATGTGTTTTTATGCCATTTTTGTCAATTTGGTTAAGAATAATCACTTGTATAATATTTAGTATTATATTTAGGACCACACAAGAATGATTTCATGTTTGAAATATCTTTATTTTTCACTTTTTAACATTTTTGAAAAAGAAAATTACCCAGAACAGCAATAGAAAAATGTGAACATCCATTGTCTGTGTTTCTGTGTGTGTGTGTGTGTGTGTGTGTGTGTGTGTGTGTGTGTGTGTGTGTGTGTGTGTGTGTGTGTGTGTGTGTGTGTGTGTGTGTGTGTGTGTGTGTGTATGTATGTGTGTAACTGTCCAGTCATTGACAGTTCCTCTCTCTTTTCCCTGTTTTGCCTTCTTGTCTCATCACTGTATGCAGTTCAGACAAACTACCTGTTTCTGGCTGTGATCATTGCACACAGGTACATTGCATTTCCCACACCTATTGTTGACTTTGCGATCTTTGTTACTTGGGCAGATCTGACACCTCTTTCTCTTTGGTTGGCCCTGTCTGCTTCTTTCCTGTGGCTGGGTTGTGGTTTTGTCACCCCACACCTTTCCATTGCTTCAATAATCGGGGTTTGCAGTTGGGGGCAGCCTTCCAGTCGACTCCTCATGTGTGGTGTGACAAGCTCCTTTGACAGCTCTTTGAGGAAGAGCCGTCGTGCATTGGTGATTCCGCTCTTGAATTCTGGGTGCTGGTCCTCTTATCATCGAAGCGCAAGGTACGGCGAATGTCTTCAAATCTTCCAACAGCCATAGTGGCCTTGTACATGGGATTATGTAGAGGACTCCCAAACAGCTCACGGACTGATACATCCCAGTTCTTCTCACTTCCTGCAAGCAGGGTCAATCCAATGAAGGCCATGAATTCATCTTTGGTGACATTTTTCCATTCTTTTCCTCTAGCTGTTGCTACTCTCTGTCCTTCCAAGTTTGTGCACTTCATCACCTCTTGTATTATATCATCAGTGATAAAGAGCTCCCATGCATCTTTTGGTGAGACAGTGGTGCTAAGCCCTTGTGCAGGCCCTGACCGACTTCTGAGTATATTGTGGCTCTGTGTTCTGCCCTGGGTGGGAGGTAACTCGCTCCAGTAAGAGCCCTTCCGACTCATTCTGTTGGACATGATTTGGACACTTTCTTCTTCAGAAGACACAGAAGAGGAATCTTCTGAGTCAGATTGATCCTGTTCAGTTGGATTTCCAGGTGGACGACTGCCACTGCCACCTGGACAATAGTCTGGGTCCTCATCATCAGAAATTTCAGACTCGGAGTCCAACCCCGTTACTGCCTCTCCATCATCCAGCATCTGTAGGACCATTTCAGCTGTGTATCTAGCAGCCATGACACCTTGGATGAGGAAACATAAGAGTAATGTTTTCAATAGATCAATATGTAGCTATATAAATGAATACACTCACACACACACACACACACACGCACACACAATACATAGTAATGTTAGCTATCTTAGTTAGCTAGCTAGTGTTAGCTAGTTATAAAGTAGGCTAATTTGTTGATACATAATAATAACAACAGTCCTGAAAAACACACGCACAATATTATATGAAGATAATACTTACACGTATCAGCTGTTGCTGTGTAAAATAATCTTCCTGAGGGGTGACACTTCTGATATAGTCTGTGTGGTCCACAGTTAATGTATTCCTGACAGCCACAGTTGATAAGAATCAAAGGTTCCCATTGGATTCCATAGAAAATGCATGCGGGTCATTTTTGACCCACTTATGGAAGCTTGGGGTAGTAATACAAAAATTACAATTTCTTAAAATATATAAAAGGTAAGTTAAAAATTTAAATGTAATTATATCAAAAACATGTTTTTTGAGGAATACCTGGAATATGAAATGATAACAATTTTTCATTACGAAGATATTTCAAGAAAACAACCTCACCGGGTCATTTTTGACCCACTTATGCATCTAAGGGTTAAAATTGTTTAGTCAGTATTTTCTGGTTTTTAGCTGCACTGCATGAGAATTACTTAGGATTTCTTGTTTGCCTAAGAGGATATAATGAAATATATATATTTTTAAATTATTATTATTTCAATAGGAACATTTCTATGACCCTTTGTCACATACAGGATTCATAGAAATGAGGCTACGAAATATCAGACGAAGCCTAGAAGAACGCCAGCGACGCTACCACAAGAGAAAATTTGGTTGTAATGCTGCGTTGGCTCAACCATCTACAGTGCAACCATCTACAGTAGGGATGCACCGAAATGAAAATTCTTGGCCGAAACCGAAAACCGAAAATGAGGAAACCAAGGCCAAAAACCGAAACACCGAAATAAATTATTATTCCAATTATTAGTACCATTGCATTTATGGCTATGACTGTGTGCTAACCTTACTAAAAATCAAGGCGTTGCAATTCAAAGAATAAATAAATCACGAAATTATGAAAATATTTATTTAGAACTGACATTATGCACAATATAAAATAAAATGAAATGTTTAACTTGACCACACATGTGTAGCCTACATGAAATAATAATGTACAGGCCTGTAAACTGACTGGCCTGCTGAAATATTGTAAAATTAAATATGTTCTCTCATAAAAAAACAAAGTGCATTTAAGTCAAGTGCATCGAAACTCTTGTGAATTAAGCAGAATCTTTTGCAGCTTGAAATCTGTGTCGATCCACTGTGCAGTTAGACTGAGCATACTCGTGATGCTGACGTCTGAGCTCCATATATCGGTCGTGAAACTGATTGCTGAAATATCAGATGCCATAAGCTCATGGACGTGAGTTGCAACAACATTGAACAGCTCAGGTAAACATACGTCTGTGAAATGTCGTCTGCTCGGTATGGCATAACGGGGCTCAATGTGCTCTATCAGCCTACGAAATCCCACGTCCTCTACAACAGAGAACGGCTGATCATCTAAGGCAATGAATTCCATCATTTTTTGTGTAATGCCCTTAGCCTTGGCACCATCACTGGGAAACTTTTTGGCCTTTTCAAAAACGTCTGCCACAGACGGAGTCGGTGTGCTCGGAATGGCTTTCCTTTTCTGTGCCGCGTTTTTCTCAAATTCAGAATAGTGATCGGGATGTTTTGATTTAAGATGATGAATTAAACCCGACGTGGAAAAACTCTTTGCAGATATACCCCCTCTAGAAATTTCGGCTTTACACGTATTGCAAATTGCTATTCGTTGTTCTTTTTCAGACACAGTGAATTGCGTCCACACCGCAGACATGTTGGCCCGAGTGCTGTTCGCGGTTTTTTGCTTGCGTCATCATCACAACGTTCTGTTTCGGCCTTGTTGTTTCGGTGACAAAAGTGTTTCGGCCGAAAACTGAAAATGCACTTTTGGGCCATTTTCGGCCGAAAATTTTCGGTGGCCGAATTTTCGGTGCATCCCTAATCTACAGTGCAGCCATTAGATGATAGAGAAATTAGTGAATGGTTGTCAATCATCAAAAGGATGAAACCATCATCAGAGAACATGGGACCAATAAAGACTGCAATGGAAAAAACTTTCAGCCATCGCCGAAATTGGATCAGCACCCAGTCTCCGACTGTTGCAGACATTGTCCAACAGTATCCTCGTTTTATAGACGTCCCGAGTCTGGTGAGTCTTTTCTTTATTGATATGTACTTGTTCTTTGCTTTTCTTGTAAAGCAAGCTTGATTGGGGTAAACTTTCTTCTTGTGTGTAAACAATATCTATGTCTTTAGTTTTAGGTGAGGTGTCCTGTTCTGTTTCCCACTCTGAGGTTTCCTCAATGGTTAATGGTTTTCTTAGCATGTTTTCCTCAGTCAATATGAGGGTGTAAGGACAGGGGATGTGATGATACTGTGTGAAGACCTCTGAGGAACATTTAGGGCTACACAATTAAACTTGTTTTCCTATGTTTCCTGTATCAGCTGGATGCAGAGTTCGTGAAAATGTTCGAGGGGAAGGCAGAGCTGCTCATTAGGAGGTGGGAGTCATCATTCATCCCCAAACTGAGGAAGATTGCTGCTCTAGAGAAGGGAGTCGTGTTCTCCTTACTTGATCAGGCTGGAGACCAGAATGATGGTAAACAATTTTCATTTTTTGAATGCTTTGCCTCTGATTTTTGTGTAAACGTATTTGACATATTTAACCTTTTGCTTATGTCCTTCAAATAGATGAAGTATGCTACAGTACATTACAGATTCTGACGCACCTACTTCCACCAACTGCGTCAGGAAGGGGATCAGCCTCAACCCGATGCAGTGTGAAGTCGGCCATTTCTTTCCTGATCAACTTTGTACCGGTATGTAGTGTACGTGCACCAAGAAGGAACATAATGAATAGGCTCCAGGTCAGAATGATGTGTATAATAAATGTGTACACTTTATTTCAGCATGGGACGAGCATCTCCTCCCTATGTACTTATGATGAGGGGTCTTCAAGGACGCAGCCGGAGCTTGTCTGCATCGGCCATCTGACAAGCCCAGCACGACAGTTCGTCATTGTTTCCAGAAATGACAGTGTCACAATTCCACTGCACGATGACAGCTTAACCTGTGCTTTGGACAAGCTCTTCAAGTTCTACTGGGTATGCAACATTGCTTATCCTGGTCAGCTTGCATCAGTTTTCATCTTTTTTGAACACATTTATGACTTGCCAGTGACAAAGACTGTTAGACGACCCAAAGTTTTGGAACTTCTTGGAAAAGTCCAGGCTTTGGCTTAAAGAAAGTCATTATGTATATTTGCCCTGTGTGTAAACAGCCAGTTCCTGGTGAGACCAGGAAACTTCGCTGGCATCTCCGCATTGTACATTGTTTATCTGATAGTCAGAACTATACTCTTATCTGCAGTCAAAATGGCTGCCAGCGTACCTATCATAATCTTAATTCATTGTCAAAACATATTTCAAGAGAGCATTCATCCGATAATGCAAGCAGTTTGTCTGACCACACTTCAGATCACATAACAACAAATAACTTCACAGAAGCAGGTCTTATATCAGACACTGCAGTATCTGATGGGGCCACTGATGATGCCACAAATACAGACACATACAGAGGTCCATCACTGACTAGTTATGCAGCTACTTTTGTTGCTCAGATGTACTCTGCCTCAAATACAACTTTAAGTGATGTACAAAGGAGTATAACTTGCACTAAAGAACTGTTGGACAGAACAACATATAGCCTTCAACAATCTACTATGTCAATGCTGAGAACTTTGTCAATATCAGAGGACAATGAGGGTGTTTTGTCACTGATGAAGGAATTTGAAAGTGCTCGAAATGTTTTTGATGATTTGAATAACCCATACAAAATGACTAAATATTTTGAGAGTGAATACTCACTTGTGAAGCCAACAGAGGTCTTCCTAGGCCATAGAGCTGACACCACTAGAAGAGGTGGGTTAGTCAAACAATCACTAACAGCTAATACCTTTCAGTATATTTCCATTCTTGAGACTCTGAAATTCATTTTCTGTAATGAGCGAATGCAGTCCTTATATTTGGACTCTCATAAGAGTACTGATGGAAAGATGCGTGACTACTGCGATGGCGCTCACTTTGCCAGACATGTCTTATACAACAAATATCCAAATGCCCTTCAGATACAGGTATATTTTGATGATCTGGAGACGACTAACCCTCTGGGCTCAAAAACCAAAATTCACAAAATGGGCGCTGTTTATTTCTCCTTACGAAACTTGCCACCGAAGTTCAATTCAAGCCTGGGTAACATTCATCTCTGCCTTTTGTTCAATTCAATTGACAGAGAAACGTACGGTTTTGCTAAGATATTTGAACCCCTTTTAGAAGATATAAGATTTTTGGAATGCCATGGTTTAGAGCTTGAGATGAAAGGAGAGTTGCACTTGTTGTATGGAACGGTGTGCCTGTTTACAGGTGACAACCTAGCGTGTCACTCATTGTGTGGCTACTTGGAAAGCTTTTCTGCGAACAAATTTTGCCATTTTTGCCTTGTTGATAAAAACATGGCTCAAAATGTTTTTGATGAAGATGATATTGAAAGGCGAAACAAAGAAAATTACCAACAGCATGTTGCTTTAAACGAAAGATCTGTGACCGGAATCAAACAAGATTCATGTTTAAATACACTGACTTATTTCCATGTCACAGAAAATGTGGGTGTTGATATAATGCACGATGTCCTGGAGGGAGTTGGACCTTTAGAGGTGAAACTTTTACTCAGACAGTACATTTATGAGGAAAAACTGTTGTCCCTAGAACAGTTAAATGACAGAATAATTAACTTTGACTATGGGTATTCAAATGACAAAAACAAACCCAGCATCATCCTACATTTGAAGACATCTGAGACTGCAGTCAGACAAACTGCAGCACAAATGTGGTGTTTGCTACAGATCTTACCTTTCCTTCTTGGAGACTTGGTTAATCCAGGTAGTCTACACTGGCAACTGTTTATATTGTTACGCGAAATATGCGACATCATCTTTGCTCCTATTGTAAGCACAGGTCTTGCTGTATATTTAAAACAGCTGATCATAGACCATCATAGGCTGTTCAAAGAGTTGTATCCTGGGAAAAACCTCATTCCTAAACACCATTTTATGGTACATTATCCAAGCATAATGGTCCAATTTGGGCCATTATCTAGACTTTGGTGCATGAGATTCGAAGCCAAGCATAACCCACTGAAGAGGCAGGCACATGTTGTGTGTAATTTTAAAAATGTGTCAAAGACTCTGGCATACAAAAACCAGGTTCAGCAAATGCATTATTGGAGGTTTGGCCAACCACTTGAGAACCAAATGTGTGTTCCAAATGCGTTTCCAGTTATTCTAAGATCGTTACCAAAAAGTGATCAACTTGTTGACATTCTAAGGTTAAAGCTGGATTTCTTTTCAGAGATAATGAGTATCTCTCATACTGTTAGTGTGTGGGGACAGACGTACAGAACAGGGACTCTAGTAGTCATTGAAAATAAATGTAATGAGCCAGTGTTTGGAGAAATTGTTCACCTCTTCCCTCAGGTAGACAATGGGACCCTTCTAGCATTTGTGAATATTGTGCATGTAGATTTTTTTGACGATCATTTCTATGCATTTTGTGTTGAGAAAAGTGAAGACTTTGAAGTGGTAAAAATTCCTGATGATTTGCTAGACTTTCGACCACTTGATTTTCAGAAACCTTTCAAAGGAATCAAAGTATATGTAAATCCCCGATACAAAGTTATTTAAGTTTATTTTTTGGACTACAGTTAATCTTGTGTGTATTTTATCTGGTATGTGTTCTCAAATGAATTTTATGAATGCTTTTCCTGTAACTGAGTAATTGATGAACTTTTTTAAAGCGATCTACTGTCATGTTAAAATGTTAATGTTTTGTATTAACCCTAGATTGTATTTTTATGAATTACTTGAAGGAAATGTTAAGGTTGACTTGAAAAATAAACATTTGAAAGTATTTTTAAAACTCGTATCTTCATCTTTATTCATATTGATTAACCTTGTGGAATGACACATAATTGTGTTGAATGGAATTCCGAGCACATTAATGTGTAAATAGTATTTTAACACGTAACACATAACTGTGTTAAAATGACACATTATTACACATCCTTGTGTCACTATATTGACACAACTTATGTGTCAGTATACTAACACATCAACTGTGTCACCATTAACACAAGTTGTGTTGTCCCAAAGAGAACTCATTGCTGTGTTGTTTTTAACACATTCATGTTTAGAGTGTAGTTACCTGCACGTTCTAAGGCGTTTAAAGGTTTTCCCGGGACGTATGGCTCATGTTTCTCCCCGCTTTCAACCTCCTCTTCCTCATAGGCTGCAGCTTCTGCCTCAGCGGCGGCGGCCATCTTTTGAGTGGTGAGAACGTGGAGACTGGCTTCGAGCTCGGCTTTGTTTCTCAATGCGCTGGCTTCAAACTCAGCTTTCTGCCTAATCATGGCTGCTTCTTTCTCTGCAAAGGTTAGCTGGGCCAGTGCAGCTTTTGACTTTGCGCGTGCTTTGATAGCTGCTGACGATGCGGAGGATACATTGGACCTCTTAGATGCCTGTGACCGGCAGTCGGGTGTTCGGAATGGTTCTTGATTTTGGGTTGCTTCATGGCCGTTTTCTAGTAGCTCCAGAGCGGCAGCACCTTGTGCTTGTCAGGTGGCGTCACCTTCTGCTGCGCCCGCATGAAGCATCGTTGTCTTCTAAGGCTACCTTCTGTGCTTGAACTCGCTGCGCTGTAGTCTTTTTACTATGGTGTCCTCGTGCTGCGTTCTCTAGCTTGCAGAACTAGACAGCTAGCTAACAATTTGTCGTCTAATAAATAAAGTTGATGAACTCAAGCGAGGCAAGAAGTGTTGGTTTTTCTTCCGTTTACTTTGTTCACCAAGCAAGTATTTATACAGGACATTCGTTTTTGTAAAACTGAAAACAAACAGAAACAAAGGATACATAAATTTCACGAAGATAATATCACAGTACATAGCAGGTAGCATGATACCACGAGAGCTAGCATAGCTAAGTGACATTATCATAGAGCATGTAGAAACTAATATTCGTCGTATATTCCTAATTATTTACATGGCATTGAATGTACTAACAAATGATAGACACTTACAGACTAATAATGTCCAAAGCTCACGCGTGAAAAGGTAGCTCTTCGAGGAGGAATTTCGGCAGTGGCTGAATCCGTGTACTCTTCTAACTGAGGTCAACTCGTCAATGAAAAAGAAACAAAACCTGCATGACTTTGTAAATAATACTGTCCACTAGGTGGCTGTATTTCCCCACATATAAAACGCAAAGCTACCAAAAGCTTATGGAGGGCAGAACAGGGGGACCCTTATCAAAAAAAGATAATTTTTACGTAAGGGGGGACCCTTATCAGAAAATGTATTTCCCTCATCTAATGAAATATTTTTTATGAAGGGGGAACCATTATCAAAAGATATATTTCTTACGTAAGGGGGGACCCTTATCAAAAAACTATTTTTTACGTAAAGGGGGACCCTTATCAAAGAATATTTATTACTTAAAGGGGGACCAGAGGCGGCTGGCCCATAGGGGGCGCTGGGGCTCTGCCCCACCAGCTGTTGAGGGGAAAAAATATTTTTTTAAATCAATGTCAGTTTTACTTAATAGTGTGTGTGCCTACATGCAATTTAAATCATTTAAACAACATTTCCACCAACTAACACTCATTAAACAGTGAATTTCCACTGACAGACAGTGTATCATTCTCTCATGGGGCGATCGGCAAAGTGCCCCTGACCGGCAGCTAAACAGCCAATCCGGTTATGGTTGCTAGGGGGAAATTATGAATAATTGGCCTATCAACGTCGCCAAATTTAACGGCGGCGGGGCGCTGGAAATTTAGCCCCAACTGCTACGTAAAATGCGTGAAGGTTTAGGATTGCTGTAGCTACATAAGGAGCCAGCGATAGTTTTTTTTCGTAGTGCGACTCCCAGACTCTGTCCTACGCTACGTGGGGAAAAAATACGCGCGACGACGCTTTGTTGTTTCTCTCAGGCTGTGACATGCAATGACAACTGTATGGCACTGATGCTGTTTTCTCCAAGTAAATGCATTTTTCCTTGAGGGAGGGTATTAAAATAATCTGTTTATGTAATTTTTTTTGAAAATAACTTGGTTCTAAATTCTTTGTATATGTTACATTTTAATAGGAAAGTTCTGTTTCATTCTCTCTTCTCAACCCACACTCACTCATTCACTCACTCACTGTTGATTTGTATAGATTCAGCTGAAATCATACCCTTGTTGTTAATTTATCCCTTGATTGTATTGTATAGTATTTGATAGCATAAAGTCTAATATAGCTGTAAATTGTAACTTTTTCTGTGAAGCTGGAAACTGTGAAATTAAATTATTATTGTGGAACTGTAGTCATTTTCCGACTGTTCATTTGAATGCTTATGCTAGATTAGGCAGGGAAATCTGTTGGCACACTAGCCCCACCAAGATTTTTTTTCACCAGCCGCCACTGAGGGGGACCCTTATCAAAAGATATATTTTTTACGTAAGTGGGGACCCTTATCAAAACTATTTTTTAAGTAAGGTGGGACCCTTATCCGAAAACATAATTTTTCATAAGGGGCGAACCTTATCAAAAAACATAAATTTTACGTAAGGGGGGATACTTATCAGAAAATGTATTTCCCTCATCTAATGAAATATTTTTTTAAGTAAGGGGGGACCCTTATCAAAAACATAATTTTTACGTAAGGGGGGACCCTTATGAGAAAATGTATTTCCCTTTTCAAAAAACAAAAAATTTACGTAAGGGGGGGACCCTTATCAGAAAATGTATTTCCCTCATCTAATGAAATATTTTTTGCGTAAGGGGGGACCCTTATCAAAATATTTTTTTTTTACGTAAGGGTGGAGCCTTATCAAAAGTCATAATTTTTAAGTAAGTGGGGACCCTTATCAAAAAACTATTTTTTACGTAAGGGGGGACCCTTATCAAAAAACATAATTTTTATGTAAGGGGGGACCCTTATCAGAAAATGTATTTCCCTCATCTAATGAAATATTTTCTACGTAAGGGGGGACCCTTATCAAAACATATATTTGTTAAGTAAATGGGGACCCTTATGAGAAAATGTATTTCCCTTATCAAAAGATATAATTTTTAGGTAAGGGAGGACCCTTATCAGAAAATGTATTCCCTCATCTAAGGAAATATTTTTTACGTAAGGGGGGAGCCGTATCAAAAAACATAATTTTTACGTAAGTGGGGACCCTTATCCAAAAACTATTTTTTACGTAAGGAGGGACCCTTATCAAAAACCTATTTTTTACGTAAGGGGGGACCCTTATCAAAAAACATTATTTTTACGTAAGGGGGGACCCTTATCAAAAAATGTATTTTTTACGTAAGGGGGGACCCTTATCAAAAGAAAAAAATTTAATGTAAGGGGGGAACCTTATCAAAAACTATTTTTTACGTAAGGGGGGACCCTTATCAAAAAATATATTTTTAACGTAAGGGGGGACCCTTATCAAAAGAAAAAAAATTAATGTAAGGGGGGACCCTTATCCAAAGACTATTTTTTACGTAAGGGGGGACCATTATCAAAAGATATATTTGTTACGTAAATGGGGACCCTTATCAAAAGATATATTTTTAACGTAAGTGGGGACCCTTATCAAAAAACTATTTTTTACATAAGGGGGGACCCTTATCAAAAAAAATAATTTTTACGTAAGGGGGGACCCTTATCAAATAACTATTTTTTACGTAAGGGGGGACCCTTATCAAAAAACATAATTTTACATAACGGGGGACCCTTATAAGAAAATGTATTTCGATTATCAAAAGATATATTTTTTACGTAAGGTTGGACCCTTATCAAAAAACTATTTTTTACGTAAGGGGGGACCCTTATCAAAAAGTGTACTTTTTACGTAAGGGGGGACCCTTATCTAAAGAAAAATGTTTAATGTAATGGTGGACCTTTATCAAAAAACATAATTTTTAAGTAAGTGGGGAACCTTATCGAAAGAATATTTTTTACGTAAGGGGGGACCCTTATCAAAAGATATATTTTTTACGTAAGGGAGGACACTTATCAAAAAAAAAAGTTTCACGTAAGGGGGGACCCTTATCAAAAAATGTACTTTTTACGGAAGGGGGGACCCTTATCAAAAGAAAAATGTTTAATGTAAGGGTGGACCCTTATCAAAAAACATAATTTTTAAGTAAGTGGGGAACCTTATCCAAAGACTATTTTTTACGTAAGGGGGGACCCTTATCAAAAGATATATTTGTTACGTAAATGGGGACCCTTATCAAAAAACTATTTTTTACGTAAGGGGGGACCCTTATGAGAAAATGTATTTCCCTTATCAAAATATATATTTTTTACGTAAGGGGGGAACCTTATCCAAAAACATAATTTTTACGTAAGGGGGGACCCTTATTAAAAGATATATTTTTTACGGAAGGGGGGACCCTTATAAAAAAACATAATTTTTACGTAAGTTGGGACCCTTATCAGAAAATGTATTTCCCTCATCTAATGAAATATTTTTTACGTAAGGGGGGACCCTTATCAAAAGGTATATTTTTTACGTAAGGGGGGACAGTTATCAAAAAACATAATTTTTACGTAAGTTGGGACCCTTATCCAAAGACTATTTTTTACGTAAGGGGGGACCCTAATCAAAAAACATAATTTTTACGTAAGGCGGGACCTTTATCAAAAAACTATGTTTTACCTAAGGGGGGACCCTTATCAAAAACATAATTTATACGTAAGGAGGGACCCTTGTGAGAAAATGTATTTCGCTTATCAAAAGATATATTTTTTACGTAAGGGGGGACACTTATCCAAAAACATAATTTTTCATAAGGGGCGACCCTTATCAAAAAACAAAAATTTTACTTAAGGGGGGACCCTTATCCAAAAACTATTTATTACGTAAGGGGTGACCCTTATCAAAAAACATAATTTTTAGGTAAGGGGGGAACCTTATCAGAAAATGTATTTCCCTCATCTAATGAAATATTTTTTACGTAAGTTGGGACCCTTATCCAAAAACTATTTTTTACGTAAGGGGGGACCCATATCAAAAGATATTTTTGTTAGGTAAAGGGGGACACTTATCAAAAGATATATTTTTTACGTAAGGGGGGACCCTTATCCAAAAACATGATTTTTACGTAAGTGGGGACCCTTGTCAGAAAACATAATTTTTACGAAAAGTGGGGACCCTTATCAAAAAACATAATGGTTAGGTAAGGGGGCACCCTTATCAAAAAACATAATTTTTACTTCAGGGGGGGCCCTTATCAACAAACTTAATGGTTACGTAACGGGGGACCTAAAATTCATCTCCTCTCAGTGAGAAAAGCAGTTTTGGTGCGTGACACACCAAAATGTTTCTAACTTTAGTTTTTGGTGCTTAATTCTCCCAAAACAGCACGTACATACAAGAATATCCAAGAGTACACATGAAAACGTGAAAAAAGAAGTGGGTTGCATTTACATTCTTTGAGATTTGGACATTTTCACTGAACTGACGCCGTTTTTGTGATTTTCAGCTTGTTTCAGTGAACTGACGCCGTTTTTGAGATTCTCAGCTTCTTTCAGTGAACTGACTCCGTTTTTGAGATTTTCAGCTTTGTTCAGTGAACTGACTCCGTTTTTGTGATTTTCAGCTCCTCTCAGTGAGATAAGACACTTTTGTCATTTTAAGCTTCTTTCAGTGAACGGACTCTGTTTTTTTTTATTTTCAGCTCCTCTCAGTGAGATAAGACACTTTTGTCATTTTAAGCTTCTTTCAGTGAACTGAGGCCGTTTTTGAGATTTTCATCTCCTCTCAGTGAGAAAAGCACTTTTGGTGCGTGACACACCAAAATGTTTCTAGATGTTATTTTTGGTGCTTAAATCTCCCAAAACAGCACGCACATACAAGAATATCCAAGAGTACACATGAAAACGTGCAAAAGAAGTGGTTTGCATTTATATTATTTGACATTTTCATTGAATTGACGCCGTTTTTGTGATTTTCAGCATCTCTCAGTGAGATAAGACACTTTTGTCATTTTTCAGCTTCTTTCAGTGAACTGACTCCGTTTTTGTAATTTTCAGCATCTGTCAGTGAGATAAGACACTTTTGTCATCTTAAGCTTCTTTCACTGAACTGACGCCGTTTTTGTGATTTTCAGCTTTTCTCAGTGAGATAAGACACTTTTGTCATTTTTAGCTTCTTTCAGTAAACTGACGCCGTTTTTGAGATTTTCAGCTTCTTTCAGTGAGATAAGACACTTTTGTCATTTTTAGCTTCTTTCAGTGAACTGACTCTGTTTTTGAGATTTTCAGCTTCTTTCAGTGAGATAAGACACTTTTGTCATTTTAAGCTTCTTTCATTGAACTGAGGCCGTTTTTGAGATTTTCATCTCCTCTCAGTCATAAAAGCAGTTTTGGTGCATGACACACCAACATGTTTCTAACTTTAGTTTTTGGGACTTAATTCTCCCAAAACAGCACGCACATATAAGAATTTCCAAGAGTTCACATGAAAACGTACAAAAGAAGTGGGTTGCATTTATACTTTTTGACATTTTCACTGAATTGACACAGTTTTTGTGATTTTCAGCTTCTCTCAGTGAAATGACTCCGTTTTTGAGATTTTCAGCTTCTTTCAGTGAACGGACTCTGTTTTTTTTATTTTCAGCTCCTCTCAGTGAGATAAGACACTTTTGTCATTTTAAGCTTCTTTCAGTGAACTGAAGCCGTTTTTGAGATTTTCATCTCCTCTCAGTCAGAAAAGCAGTTTTGGTGCGTGACACACCAAAATGTTTCTAACTTTTGTTTTTGGTGCTTAATTCTCCCAAAACAGCACGCACATACAAGAATATCCAAGAGTATACATGAAAACGTGCAAAAGAAGTGGGTTACATTTACATTATTTGAGATTTGGACATTTTCACTGAACTGACGCCGTTTTTGTGATTTTCAGCTTCTCTCAGTGAGATAAGACACTTTTGTCATCTATAGCTTCTTTCAGTGAACTGACTCAGTTTTTGAGATTTTCAGCTTTTTTCAGTGAACTGACGCCGTTTTTGTGATTTTCAGCTCCTCTCAGTGAGATAAGACACTTTTGTCATTTTTAGCTTCTTTCAGTGAACTGACGCCGTTTTTGTGATTTTCAGCTTCTCTCAGTGAGATAAGACACTTTTGTCATCTATAGCTTCTTTCAGTGAACTGACTCAGTTTTTGAGATTTTCAGCTTTTTTCAGTGAACTGACGCCGTTTTTATGATTTTCAGCTTCTCTCACTGAGATAAGACACTTTTCTCATTTTTAAGCTGGTTTCAGTGAACTGACTCTGTTTTTGAGATTTTAAGCTTATTTCAGTGAACTGACGCCGTTTTTTATATATATTTTCAGCTTCTCTCAGTGAGATAAGAAACTTTTGTCATTTTAAGCTTCTTTCAGTGAAGTAACTCTGTTTTTGTGATTTTCAGCTTCTTTCAGTGAACTGATGCCGTTTTTGAGATTTTCAGCTTCTCGCAGTGAGATAAGACACTTTTGTCATTTTGAGCTTCTTTCATTGAACTGACTCCGTTTTTGAGATTTTCAGTTTCTCTCAGAGATAAGACACTTTTGTGATTTTAAGCTTCTTTCAGTGAACTGAGGCCGTTTTTGTGATTTCAGCTTCACTCAGTGAGAAAAGCAGTTTTAGCGAGTGACACACCAAAATGTTTCTAACTTTTGTTTTTGGTGGTTAATACTCCCAAATCAGCCTGCAGATACATGAATATCCAAGAGTACACATGAAAAAATGCTAAATAAGTCGGTTGCCCTTACATAACTTGTGATTTGGACATTTTCACTGAACTGACGCCGTTTTTGTGATTTTCAGCTTCTCTCAGTGAGATAAGAAACTTTTGTCATTTTTAGCTTCTTTCATTGAAGTAACTCTGTTTTTGTGATTTTCAGCTTCTTTCAGTGAACTGATGCCGTTTTTGTGATTTTCAGCTTCTCGCAGTGAGATAAGACACTTTTGTCATTTTGAGCTTCTTTCATTGAACTGACTCCGTTTTTGAGATTTTCAGCTTCTTTCAGTGAACTGACTCCGTTTTTGTGATTTTTATCTCCTCTGAGTGGGAAAAGCAATTTTAGTGCGTGACACACAAAAGCTTCTTTCAGTGAACTGAGGCCTTTTTTGTGATTTTCATCTCCTCTCAGTGAGAAATGCACTTTTGGTGCATGACACACCAAAAGGTTTCTAACTTTTCTTTTTGGTGCTTAATTTTCCCAAAATCGCACATACATACAAGAATATCCAAGAGTACACATGAAAACGTGCTAAAGTAGTGTGTTGCATTCACATTATTTGAGATTTGGACATTTTCACTGAACTGACGCCGTTTTTGTGATGTTCAGCTTCTCTCAGTGAGATAAGACACTTTTATCATTTTCATCTTCTTTCAGTGAACAAAGGCCTTTTTTGTGATTTTCAGCTTCTCGCAGTGAGATAAGACACATTTGTCATTTTTAGCTTCTTTCATTGAACTGAGGCCGTTTTTGTTATTTTCATCTCCTCTCAGTGAGAAAAGCACTTTTGGTGCGTGACACACCAAAATGTTTCTAACTTTTGTTTTTGGTGCTTAATTCTCCCAAAACAGCACGCACATACAACAATATCCAAGAGTACACATGAAAACGTGCAAAAGAAGTGGGTTGCATTTACATTATTTGAGATTTGGACATTTTCACTGAACTGACGCCGTTTTTGTGATTTTCAGCTTCTCTCAGTGAGATAAGACATGTTTGTCATGTTTAGCTTCTTTCAGTGAACTGACGCCGTTTTTGTGATTTTCAGCTTCTCGCAGTGAGATAAGACACTTTTGTCATTTTTAGTTTCTTTCAGTGAACTGACTCAGTTTTTGAGATTTTCAGCTTCTGTCAGTGAACTGAGGCCGTTTTTGTGATTTTCATCTCCTCTCAGTGAGAAAAGCAGTTTTGGTGCGTGACACACCAACATGTTTCTAACTTTTGTTTTTGGTGCTTAATTTTCCCAAAATTGCACGCACATACAAGAATATCCAAGAGTACACATGAAAGCGTGCAAAAATAGTGTGTTGCATTCACATTATTTGAGATTTAGACATTTTCACTGAACTGACGCCGATTTTGTGATTTTCAGCTTCTCATAAGACACTTTTGTCATTTTTATTTTCTTTCATTGAACTGACTCCGTTTTTGATATTTTCAGTCTCTCTCAGTGTGATAAGACGCTTTTGTCATTTTCAGCTTATTTGAGTGAACTACAGGAAATTTCAACATAAAACTATCCCGTTTTGATAGATATGTTTAATGATTCATTTAACTCCCTTAGTTTTCCCCAACACTCAATCAGGCTTCTATCTCAATCATCTTAAAAAAGAATAAGGATCCCTTTGCATGCTCCTCTTACAGAGCAATCAGTTTGTTATGTGTCGATTTTAAATTGTTGTCTAAAATGCTCGCCCTACATTTGGAAACCGTATTACCGACCATTATCTCCCCTCACCAAACCGGATTCAACAAAGATAGACATTCTTTTTTTAACTTGAGGCGATTATTTAACACAATCTACCAACCTTCCACAAACTCTGTGCCTGAAGCTGCGATATCCTTGGACGCAGAAAAAAACTTTGAGTGGAAATATCTTTTTTATACGTTGGAGAAATTTGGCTTTGGTAATAAATTTAACTCATGGGTGAAGTTGTTGTATTCCTGCCCCCTAGCCTCAGTGAGGACAAACAATACCCAATCTGAATATTTCCGCCTCCATCGCTCCACCAGGCAAGGTTGCCCCTTGAGCCCTCATCTATTTGCCCTAGCCATTGAGCCCCTCTCCATTGCACTTCGTTGTGATCCCCGTATCATAGGTATTTTTAGAAATGGAATGGAACAAAGGGCTTCTCTTTTATTTTTGGGCTGCCAATCTGAGAATTATACAGTCATGGCTAAACTCTGATTCGCTTCACTCCCGGCCTCTTTGGTTTGAAATGGAGGCTGCTTCCTGTAGGCCAGCATCTCTCTCAGCATTGGTTCACTTTCTCATTAAGAGCCCCCCCTCTGTTTACACTAAAAATGTAATTGTCAAATCCTCCTTGAGAAACTGGAGTCAGTTCAAACGTTACTTTGGTCTTCAAACATACTCTACGTTAGCCCCTATAATTGCAAACCCTGTTTTCCCTCCATCCTTAGTAGACGGTTCATTTACTACCTGGTCCAACCAAGGCATCAACTCACTCAAAGACCAGTATATTGGCAACACATTTGTGTCCTTCCAGCAGCTATCTGAGAAGTTTGCTCTACCTAGGCAGCATTTCTTTAGCTATCTACAGATCCGCAGTTTTGTCACCAATAGATTTCCTCAATTTCCTAAACTCCCCACTGATTCATCACTAGACACATTCCTTAAACCAGTACCCCGCTCTAAAGGGATTGATGACTCATATCTATGCTCAGATTTGTTCCCTTCATCTAGTCACCTTAAACTCCATTAAAGCTCTCTGGGAAGTAAATCTTGGTGAGGAGATCCCTGAGGATATTTGGGGGAAGGTCCTTGCTACACCAATTTTCTATCTGTGCAAAACATGGACTGATCCAGTGCAAAATTGTGCATCGCACACACTTCACAAAGGTCACGCTCTCTAGAATCTATAATGATGTAGACCCAACTTGTGTCGCTAAGCACCAGCAAGCCATGCACACATGTTCTGGTATTGTCCGGCTTTACATTCTTATTGGGTCGAAATCTTTAGACCTTTAGTCGGAAGTTATTGGAAAACCAATTGATCCTAATGCTATGACTGCACTGTTTGGTGTTGCTCCACCCACACTGCCACTCTCTTCCCTGGAGACAACCTATATAGCATTTGTTACTTTATTAGCTAGACGCTTGATATTGCTCAGGTGAAAATTTTCAATTCCTCCCTCGCATACCTTGTGGATAAAATAAGTGTATCATTTGGCTACCCATTTGGGACCCATTCGTTGATTATGTACAGGGGCTGGACATGCCAGATATCTGCCAGGCAACTGACTGACCAACAGTGATTTGTATTTATGTGTACACAATGCTTATTTTTATTGATTTTTTGTTGTTGTTTATTTTATTGTATTTTTATAATTGTATTATTATTATTTGTATTTATTTATTTATTTATTAATTCTCGATTTATGTATTGACTGATTTCATGTCTTTAGTCTTAGTCCGAGATTATGTTCTTAGTCTGCTGTGTTTGTCCTGTCCTGTCTTGTTTTGGTTCATTTAACTTGCACTGTAACTTTGTCACTGAAAATCACAAAGGTGTCTTATCTCACTGAGAGAAGCTGAAAATCACAAAAACTGACTCAGTTCTGTAAAAGAAACTGAAAGTCAAAAAAACGGCCACACTTCACTGAAAGAAGCTGAAAATCACAAAAGTGTCTTAATCTCACTGAAATAAGCTGAAAATCATAAAAACGGCCTCAGTTCTGTAAAAGAAGCTGAACATTTCAAAAACGGCCTCAGTTCACTTATAGCAGCTGAACATCTCAAAAACGGTGTCAGTTCAGTAAAAGAAGCTGAAAATCACAAAAACAGCCTCAGTTCAGTGAAAATGACAAAATCACAAATGATATAAGGGGAACCTTTTACAAGTTTTCATGTGCACTCTTGGATATTCATCGATGTACGTGCTTTTTGGGAAAAATTAAGCACCAAAAAAAAGTTTGAAACATTTTGGTGTGTCACGCATCAAAACTGCTTTTCTCACTGAGAGGTGATGAAAATCACAAAAACAGCGTCAATTTCAGTGAAAGAAGCTGAAAATCACAAAAACGGCCTCAGTTTTCAGAAGCTGAAAATCACAAAGTGTCTTATCTCACTGAGAGGAGCTGAAAATCACAAAAACGGCGTCATTTCAGTGAAAATGTCAAAATCACAAATTATATAAGGGCAACCCACTTCTTTTGCAAGTTTTCATATGTACTCTTGGATATTCATCGATGTACGTGCTTTTTGGGGAGAATTAAGCACCAAAAAAAAAAGTAAGAAACATTTTGGTGTGTCACGCACCAAAACTGCTTTTTTCGACATTCAGAAATGGCGGCTCACTAGGGAGAAGTAATAATTAGCGCTCCAATTTCTGTCTTAAAATCCTGCTAAACCCACGTTTTATATCATCCCATCATATTTATTCTTTGTTAAAGAGGGTTAAATGTCGGAAGCAGCAGGGAGATCAGCTAAAGTACGAGCAAAGTCACTTCAGTCTAAACTAGAAAGTTTTGGAGCATCCAAGCTACACTTGGAAGCTAAAAAAAGTTATGCTAGCGCTAGCAAAGCGCCAACCATGACCTCTTTTGAGGCCGGGCTGGGGGAAGCTGGCTCGGAAAAGATCCTGGTTGCCATAGGCTCTCTGAAGTCGGACTTTTCCACAAGACTTGATGGCATTCTAACTGCAATAGAGAGAAAGGAAATCCGTGAATGCTCAGAACGAATTGTAGAGACTGAGGTGAGAATCTGAGCTACCGAGATGACGTGAGCTCCGTGCTAGCTAAAGTGAAAACGCTCGAGGCTACAAATACAAACTAGAGGAGAAAGTTGAAGACTTGGAGGCCAGATCCAGGTTACCCAATTTAAGACTGGTGAATTTGCAAGAAGACGCTGAAGGAGGGGATGCTTGTGCTTTCCTCGAAAACTGATCCCAGACATGTTGGACTTGCTACTGCCGTGTTCCAAGTTTGTACTGGAGAGAGCTCACAGAATCGACCAGAGGAGGGATGCAAATGCCCCACCAAGACCTCTTATCATGAAATTCCTAAACTACAGGGACAGGATGGTTGTAACGAAAGCAGCCAGGGCTAAAAAAACAGATCCTATACAAAAACCAGCAGGTGAGATTTTATCCAGACTTGGCGGCAGGAGTGTACAAGCGGCAGAAGACCTTCGATAATGTACGTCAGAAGCTACTGAGCCTCGGGATCAGGTACGGCATGCTATTACCGGCTCAGCTCCTGGTAACCTACAAGGACAAGTCGCACATTTTTGAGAATCCGTCTGCTGTGGAGAACTTCATCAAGCGGATTACAAGAGAGGAGGGACAGGCTGAGTAACGTAACCTGTGGCTGCGACCGGTTAAAGGGCTAATATGGACTAAATGTATGTGCAGGTATCACGACTTATTTTCTAGTATTCGAGTATTTGCGGTCAGGCATCTTGGATATGTCTGGACTAGGAACTATTTGAAACTTGGAACTGTTGACTGACACTGACCAAATGTTTTGTTAATATGTTCTGGTGGTCACGAGTGTTTTCTAACAATTTATAACATTGGGGTCTGATACCACACATGAGATGCTAACTACACTACAATGAACGCGTCTTTTTATTTTTGGTACTTTTATCATTTTTAATGTTGCGGCGTAACATGTGTTGGCTCTTCCTGAGCTCACTGCCTATTAGATATGTATGGTGGATCTACTTTAGGTGGGATTTCTTATGATTACATGGCGGTTAACATGTAAAACAAAGGATAGGATTAGCAGTACAGCTGAAGCACGTGCTGTATATGAGTACAGTGACTGTCAGCTATAAGAGGAAGTGTCAAGACGAGGAGGGGGGGGCTGTCCAGTAGGGTGGATGTGTTCGGAAAAGGGGTTCAAGGTTCACAGGGTTGGATGTGGTTTGGAGAATCCGTATGTTTCTTAATGTTTTTTAAATGTATTTCTTATTCTTATGTTCATGTGGGTAACATAATCTGTGTCAAAGGTCATGTCGCAGGGTGTGGAGGTTAAATGTACTTCCTGGAATTGCAGAGGCTTGCAAAAACTTTTAAAAATAAAACAGGTTACGAATAGAATTAAAAGCCTGCAATCTAAAATAGCTTTTTTGCAAGAGACACATTTACTGCCAAAGGATGATATTAGAATTAGGAGGAGGTGGACGGGATGTGTGTATTCAGCAACATTTTCTACCCAGGCTAGGGGTGTTATGACGCTAGTTCACGAATCAGTACCATTTCAGGTAACAAATCTAATCAAGGACAAGGCCGGTAGATACTTAATTGTACAGGGTACTCTACCGACAGAAAACCTGAATTTAGTTAATATGTATGCCCCAAATAATGATGAACCAAAGTTTTTCAGGGACCTGTTTTATACGCTTTCAACATTTACAGGTAACTGCATCATAGCAGGGGATTTTAATTGTGTGTGTTTAATTGATCCAACAAAGGATCGGTCAGGAGGCATAGATAAATCACACACCAAAAGCAGGGAAGTCTTCCTTAATATAATAGAAGATTTTCATTTGAAGGACATCTGGAGAGAGAACTAAAGCCTGATGCTGTAGAGTATTCTTACTATTCAGCTTGTTACCGATCTAATTCCTGTATTGATTACTTTATGATATCAGCGAATTTGGATTGGATCAAATTGATTTATATTTTGAGACAAATGCATCGGAAACATCAGCATCTATAAGATGGGAAGCTTTTAAAGCATTTATTAGAGGCCAAATTATTAATTACACAAGCTCTAAATCCAAAAAAGCTTGTCAGAAAATGACAATGTTGCTATCAAAAATACAAACCCTGGAGAGTGAGGCCTTTCAGAAACCCTGCCCTACAGTACAACAAGAACTGCTAGTACTGAGATCACAGTATAATGAATTATCAGCTTCCAAAGCAGTGGCAAGTCTACTAAGACTTAAACAAACATTTTACGATCAAGGAGTGAAGCCTGGAAAGATATTAGCGTGGCGCATTAAACAATTACAAATTGAAAGATTAATTACGTCAATACAGAATAATAAGGGAGATACTATAGTCGATCCTATATAAATAAATTAGGCTTTTAAACATTTCTATGAAAAACTATACGACTCTGACATAAATACAGATTTGACGCGTCAAAATGACTTCTTAGACACTCAACATACGTAGTATCCCAGCAGATTTCAGACCTAGTCTCGAAAGTGAACTATCATTAGAAGAGATCTCTGACGCAATTGATAACATGAAATCTGGGAAACCCCAGGGCCAGATGGCCTACCTATAGATATCTACAAAAAGTTTAAGCATAAAATACAAAATCCCGTAAAGGTGTTAAAGGTGTGATGTAAAATCCTTGCAAAAAGACTGGAGGGCCTGCTCGCAGAGATAATTCGGGAAGATCAGAATGGGTTTATTATGGGGCGCCAAGGGTTTCATAACGTCGGAAGGGTACTGAACATTTTACATAGCCAAAGGGAAATACTACATACTGCTATCTTATCGCTTGATGCCGAGAAGGCATTCGATAGGGTCGAATGGCCATATCTTTTTGATTTCCACGAACACTTTGGTTGTGGTACATTTTTTTGTAAATGGGTTAAATTGTTATACACTGACCCTGTTGCAGAAATACTTACAAATAATACAACCTCGAAACCAATTAAGATTCACAAGGGATGCCATCTGGGGTGTCCTCTATCACCATTTTTGTTTGTAATGGCGTCAGAACCGCTGGCCATAGCTATTCGGTCTCATCCAAAGATCTCTGGTATAACTATAGGTCAAATGGACCATCGTTTAGTTTTATATGCTGATGACTTTATCGTGTTTCTCAGGGACTTGGTGAGATCAATTCCAACATTATTAGAAGTCATAGAGAAATTTTGAGAATTTTCCGGTTACAAAATTAATCATTCAAAATCTTCCATAATGTTATTAAATTCCAAAGAGAGAAGTAGTCTGACTGCACCAGTCTCCCAGTTTAAAGTTGCAGATAATTGTACATATCTGGGTATAAAAATAGGGCCCAATATAACAGATGTAGTGTATTCTAATTACGATCCTATTATGGAATCAATTACCTGCACAATTAATAGATGGATGCTTATGCCGATTTCTTTAATTGGGAGAATTAATATATTAAAAATTAACAAAGTCCCCAAGTTGCTGTTTCTATTCCAACACATCCACCTGCCTCCTCCTCCAAACTTACATAAACGGCCTCAGTTCACTGAAAGAAGCTGAAAATCACAAAAAAACACGTCAGTTCACTGAAAGAAGCTAAAAATCACAAAAATGGCCTCAGTTCAGTAAAAGAAGCTGAAGATCGCAAAAACAGCGTCAGTTCAGTGAAAATGTCAAAATCACAAATTGTAAAAGAGCAGCTCACTTCTTTAGCAAGTTTGACTGTGTAATCTTGGATGGATGTACGTGTTTTTTGCAGAGAATTACGCACCAAAAAGAAAAGTTAGAAACATGTTGGTGTGTCACGCACCAAAACTGCTTTTCTCACTGAGAGGAGCTGAAAATCAGAAAAACAGCCTCAGTTCAGTGAAAGATGCAGAAAATCACACAAAAAGACGTCAGTTCACTGAAATAAGCTGACAGTGGTGGGTAGAGTACTGAAAATCTGTACTCAAGTAAAAGTACAATTACTTTTTTCAAAATCTACTTGAGTAAAAGTAAATATTCCAATTGGAAAACCTACTCGAGTAAGAGTAAAAAAGTACTTTGTTATAAAGTTACTCAAATTACAAGTTACTTTTGTTTGTATTGGAGTGCTTGGATCAGTGAAAAAGAGATAATGTGTGTGAGTGAGTAAGTGAGAGAGAGAGAAATAGATGCATTCTTAAAACATTTCTTCAGAAGTTGTATTGTTCATTAAACATCTACAAATACAGTGGGGCAAAAAAGTATTTAGTCAGCCACCAATTGTGAAAGTTCACCCATTTAAAAAGATGAGAGATGCCTGTAATTTTTATCATAGGTACACATCAACTATGAGAGACAAAATGAGAAAAGAAAATCCAGGAAATCACATTGTCTGATTTTTAATGAATTAATTGGTAAATTCCTCAGTAAAATAAGTATTTGGTCACCTACAAACAAGCAAGATTTCTGGCTCTCACTGACCTGTAACTTCTTCTTTAAGATGCTCCTCTGTCCTCCACTCGTTACCTGTATTAATGGCACCTTTTTGAACTCGTTATCAGTACAAAAGACACCTGTCCACAACCTCAAACAGTCATACTCCAAACTCCACTATGGCCAAGACCAAAGAGCTGTCAAAGGAGACCAGAGACAAAATTGTAGACCTTCACCAGGCTGGGAAAACTGAATCTGCAATAGGTAAGCAGCTTGGTGTGAAGAAATCAACTGTGGGAGCAATTATTAGAAAATGGAAGACATACAAGACCACTGCTAATCTCCCTCGAACTGATGTCATATGGTCAGATGAAACCAAAATAGAACTTTTTGGTAAAAACTCAACTCTTCGTGTTTGGAGGAGAAAGAATGCAGAGTTGCATCCAAAGAACACCATACCTACTGTGAAGCATGGGGGTGGAAACATCATGCTTTGGGGCTGTTTGTCTGCAAAGGGACCAGGACGACTGATCCGTGTAAAGGAAAGAATGAATGGGGCCATGTATCGTGAGATTTTGAGTGAAAACCTCCTTCCATCAGCAAGGGCACTGAAGATGAAGCGTGGCTGGGTCTTTCAGCATGACAATGATCCCAAACACACCACCAGGGCAACGAAGGAGTGGCTTCGTAAGAAGCATTTCAAGGTCCTGGAGTGGCCTAGCCAGTCTCCAGATCTCAACCCCATAGAAAATCTTTGGAGGGAGTTGAAAGTCCGTGTTGCCCAGCGACAGCCCCAAAACATCACTGCTGTAGAGGAGATCTGCATGGAGGAATGGGCCAAAATACCAGCAACAGTGTGTGAAAACCTTGTGAAGACTTACAGAAAACGTTTGACCTCTGTCATTGCCAACAAAGGGTATATAACAAAGTATTGAGATGAACTTTTGTTATTGACCAAATACTTATTTTCCACAATAATTTGAAAATAAATTCTTTAAAAATCAGACAATGTGATTTTTTTCTCCTTCTGTCTCTCATAGTTGAGTATACCTATGATAAAAATTACAGGCCTCTCATCTGTTTAAATGGGAGAACTTGCACAATTGGTACCTGACTAAATACTTTTTTGCCCCACTGTACATAAAAGGAGTGGAGGTGCCAGGAGGGAGGGTTAGTTTATTGTATCAGTACGCAGATGATACAACAATAACGGTTAAAGATAAGGAGAGTGTTAGGGAAGTATTGAGGACAGTTCAATTGTATGGTAGGGCATCTGGAGCCAGGGTTAATATAGATAAGTCTGAGGTTATGTACATAGGACAGGTGAGGGATAGTAGATTTGATATAGGATTGGAAGAGAATAAAGAATATTTTAGGGTGCTAGGCATAAATCTAGGGGTTAAAGATATAGAAGGAAGGTACAGTATGAGGAACTAATTAATAGTGTAGCCAAGACATTGGATGTTTGGAAGTTAAGGAAACTTAAATTAAGGGGTAAGATAGTGGTGGTTAATGGTTTAATAATGAGTACAGTAGTTTATACAGTCTTAGATGTGCCGGAGAGTGTAGTAAAAGAGATACATAGATTAGTAAGTGACTTTTTATGGGATGGGAGAGGGGTTAGGATAGCTAGGGAAGTTTTAGAGAATGAGTATGGGGACGGGGGTTTAAAGCTGATCAATTTAAAGACGAAAATAAAAACATTGAGGGTTAATGTAATGATTAAGTATATAAGAAACCAACAGGACCAACTATGGAAAGTTTTTTTAGAATACAAATTAAAAAAAATATATAGGATGTGCAAATACTGCAATCTTAATGAAATTTAAAAAAGGAATGTTGAATGGAATGAGTGAGTATCACCAAGTATTCCTTGTTCAACCTGCCGATGTGGAGAGCGGGGTTAAGGAAGGTTAGGGACTTAGTGTTAGAGTATGTACCGGGATTTTTGAGGGCACAGGTGATAGTTGATTAGGTTAGGGAAATAGATCAGGTAATGGGTTTAGGGACAGCTGAAAGTATGCTTGAGAAAATAAAAATGGGAATGCCGAGTGAATGGTTAAAAATGATTGAGAGTGAATGTAACATAGTGGATGAAAGTGAAGTTGACTTGTTTGCGGGGAAGGGAGATGTGAAAGTGAAGTTGGTCGATGTTAAAACAAAGTATGTGTATAAGTGTTTGTACGGTTTTATTAAATTAACTACTTTAATCTAATACTTCCCACCGCAAAAGGGGGTTTTCTACTGGTGAAACAGTGTCCTACTCAAGCACGGGAATCCGATCTGTCTTCTACACGTTTTATTTCACCAAGCACTCGAACATACATTACACATGCTAGGTAAACAACAGCTCAGCTTCACCAGTCAAAAAACTGATCCTACCAACCGGCAAGTTAACGCATGCGCAGATGGGACCACAT
This sequence comes from Eleginops maclovinus, assembly GCF_036324505.1. NCBI lineage: Eukaryota > Metazoa > Chordata > Actinopteri > Perciformes > Eleginopidae > Eleginops > Eleginops maclovinus. The sequence continues at coordinate 74,477 of NC_086368.1, read as the reverse complement.
CCAGTCTACATCTGCCCAATATTTGGAAAACTTTGTGAAAACTCCACAGTGTTTAAGAGGGGATGTGATTAGAAGGCCTGCATCAGAGAGTGTGTGGACGAGAGTAGTTAATGGTTCAAGTGGAACAGTATTGAATGTGATCACTTTGACTTGATGTTAAGGCACAATAGGGTGATTAATAACCTGGTCATTAGTAAATTTGATCCAACGGTTAAGAGAGAATGTAAGTATGTAAGGACCAGGTTGAAACCTGTATGCATGAGTTTGTTGAATGTATAGAGCTTGTGAGTATTTTGGAAGGATGAAAGAGTTAGTTAGTAGATGTTGGAATGGTATGTAAGATAAATGGAATGGAAGGAGTTGTGGTTGTTTGGTGCAATTGTGAAGAAGGATGAATGCAATGTGTCTCTGCTAAACTATGTTCTGAGCCACGCAAGGTATGCCGTAAAATTGAGGAGGAACAGTGCCCATTATGAGGGGAAAACATTCAGTGTTTGGAGCATCTTTTGCAGAACTGCAAAAAGAGACATTGAAATTATATATAATCATGTAGACAATGAAACTTTTGAAAAATACTTTTTGCAGGGGATCACACTCCTTACTGAAGAAAATGGAAAAATATTTTTTCATTTTTGAAAAGAAAGAAGGAAAAAGAAGACTTTTCTTTTGTTTTCTTTTTTGATTTACAGGTGGATAACGTTATATGGATTATTTCATTAATGTTGTTGGCAAGAAAGCATGGAAACAAATATAAAATGCTTTATATCATGGATGTTGAGAGGAATGGACTATGGACATACAGTATATGTTCCCCTAACAATGGAATGATTAATATGAGTTTTTTATGTTTTTATTTTGTTATATGATTTTTCATTATTTGGTTTTGGAGGAGGAAATTTATGTTTTTGTTTTTGAAGACCAACAGCATGAAATGTATGTAAATGATCCCAATGTAAATATAAATGTCAATAAAATGTAAATATGCTCTTTTTATAATAAAAGATAAAAAAAAAGAAAAGAAGTAGGGCTTGGACTGGGAATCGTAGGGTCGCTGGTTCAAGTCCCCGAACAGACTTGAAATATGGGAAGTGGACTGCTACTTGGAGATGTTCCAGTTCACCTCCTGGGCCCTGCTGTGATGCCCTTGAGCAAGGAACCGGACACCTCCAATCCACTCTCCCATTGCTCCCTGGGCGCTGCACAATAGCCGCCCACTGCTCCTAGTACTAGCATGGGTTAAATGCAGAGGACAACTTTCAATGTGTGGGCTCTGCTGTGTGCATGTGTGTGACCAATAAAGACGGTTTCATCCTCCGATTCTATGTATAAATGCTACCAGAGAGGGTTTTAAACTATGAAGAGAAGTGAGCTTCATGACAGTTAAAGGTGAGCTAAAAACATAAGAAAGGAACAGCATTTTGCTTCTTTGTTCACAGTGAACACTAACTGCACATTCCTTGAGAGAAGCCAGAGAGGCCTGAGAGAGTGTCATATCCAGAGCAGTGCTGCTCCTGTTTCTCCCTTCCCCCTCCCTTGTGTGTTTCTCCTCCTTTCCTAGGGGCGGGCCCCAGACATCAGCAGCTGCGGCAGGGCACTCCACCTGAAGCTCATCAGATCATTACCCTCCTGCTAAAATACACCGGTCTTCATCCACTCATCGCCAGATCTTTACAGTTCCCCATGCGGTACTTTTCAGGCTCAATTCCTTGTATGTTTTTGGGAGTATTCAGTGTTTTTTCGTGCTCCTACATATCCTGTGTTTTTTTGTGCTCCTATATATCCTTGCCTCCCTGTTTTTCCTGGATAACTTATTTTTGAAAACCTCTCCTCCTGTTCCCAAGTCCTCCTGCCCTGCACCGCTGCTGCCTCTCTAGACCCGCTCCTCTCCCGGACCCTCGCCTGCTGCCCTCTGGTACCCCCCAGCTTCTCCACCCCCTCCTCACATCCCTCGGACCCATACACGGCGTTGTTCATGACCCCCGGTTCATCGACTCCCCCCATCCCCATTTATTAATAAACACCTTTCTGATTGTGAACTCAGCGTCTGCCTGTTTGGTCCTCATTCACCACCAGTGTCACAGAAAGATCTGGCCAAAATGGACCTCCCAGACGCTGATGCTCTCCAGCACGCCGTCACCAGCCAAGATTTCCTACTACGTAGTGTTAGAAATAATCAATATATTGGAGCGGAACTTTAAAAGATAATTCACTGTTTCTGGACGGATCATATTTGTCCACTTCCGGTAGTACTACCGGATGTTGTTTTTAGCCTCAGATAGCATAAAGCTAATATTGTATTGCATATATGAGTAGAGGGAGAAGGACCAGTGGAGTTACATACTAAACACACCGCCTCTACCTCTCACTCATTGATGCTGCAATGATACTATTGCCTGTTTAATAACTGATAAACCTCAGAAGAATTGCATAATAGAATATTGTAGTTGAGATTTCCAGGATTTCGCTAACAAGATGGCGACGGTGACGTCATAAGAGGACCCGCCCCAGACAACGTCAGCCTATGGAAGAGTCCGGAGAACCCCATGGGACAAGCGGCCAACAGGATCCAGCCCCCCGCTACCAACCAATGAGAGCAAGAGAGCGGAGAGCGTCTTATTTTGAAGTTGTTTATTGTATGGTTCGAAGGGGTGGTTCTATAAAACATGTTTGTATTGTAGAATCGATCTCTCTTTTGTTCCAGACCACCAGACAGTAACTACTGATGAGCTCCACTCAGTCAGTGGCCTGTGGACGCGTGTCCCGGGCTATTGAGCCACAGCTGTGAAACTTTTGTAAAACCTACTGCTGCATCTTTTATTAAACACTCCTTTTATAACTTTTAAACGAGATTTGCTTTCTTTCTTTTAAACCGACTCCTGGGCTTCGAATAAACGAACATTTCTAACAGTAGGCACGATCAACTATTGGAAGGACTCTTGGGCAACTCAGCAGCTCTCACAGGGCAAGTAAACGCCATCACTGACCAGCTTTCAGCTATCTCTGATCAACTCTCTAGACTCACTCTCCCTCAGCCACCTGATTCACCCCCTGTCCCTGCTGTTTCTGCAGCGGAGCCCAGCAGCCCCGTCCCCGTTAGGGAACCCCACATGGTGGATCCCGAGCCCTACGCCGGGGATCCGCTTAAATGTAAGCCTTTTTTTCCTCCAGTGCTCCCTAGTGTTAGGTCAAAGGCCCCTTACCTTTTCTTCTGAAGAATCTAAGGTTCAGTATCCAGTGGGTTTACTCCGTGGAAGGGCTTTAGAGTGGGCTACAGCCTTATGGGAGGGTCCCTCTATTTATTTTAAATCTTACACTCTTTTTGTGGAAGAATTCAAGAAGGTCTTTGACCATTCAGCGCAATCCCGTGAAGCTTCAAGTCAGCTTCTTTCCCTGCGGCAGGGCACGCGTAGTGTGTCGGATTATTCTATCGAGTTTCGCATTTTAGCAGCGGGTTCTGGGTGGAATGACCAAGCGTTACGGGGTGCATTTTTCAAGGGGCTCACAGAACAGCTAAAGGACGAACTGGTGGTCAGGGACGAGACAGTCTCCCTAGATTCCCTCATTTCATTAGCGGTGAGACTAGATAATCGCCTCAGGGAGAGACGTAGGGAGAGATCCGGTCCACCCTCTGCGCCCCGCCTTTCTTCCATCCCTGTAGTCCAGTTCCCCGTTCACCAGCCCCCCTTGTACATTCCTTCCTACCAAACAACTCCTGTCTCACCCAGAGCCATCCCCGAATCTGAGCCCATGCAACTGGGTCGCACCCGTCTGACGCCGGAGGAGCGGCTCAAGCGGATGACCGCCAAGGAGTGCTTGTATTGTGGCCAGAAGGGACATTTCATCGCTGCCTGCCCTCGGCGCCCAAAAGCCTAGGCTCGTCTGTTGTTGAGGAGCAATGGGCGAGCCTGATCCACTCCTCCCCTCCCTGCGCTAAGCGCTTTTCGCTACAAGCATCCCTGAGCACTCCTTCAGGCCCCCTTCAGCTTGCCGCCTTGGTAGACTCGGGGCCGAGGATAATTTCATTGATGAGACTGCGACATGGCAAGCCGGTTGCTCCACTGAACCCTTAGAATCCCCCATCGTTGTTAAAGCTTTGAATGGTAAATTACTCACCAGAGTAACCCACCGAACCACCCCTTTCCAGCTGCTTGTGTCAGGAAATCACAGTGAGTTTATGTCTTTCAAAGTTTTGTCCTCCCCTTCTGCCCCCATTGTTCTCGGTCATCCCTGGCTCGTTCTACATAATCCGCACATTGACTGGGCAGCTGGCAAAATTATTAATTGGAGTGAGCACTGTCATGGAGTTTGCTTGCAATCCGCTCTTCCTCCCACAAAGGGCAGCATCTCCCGATCCTTACCATCATCTCCTGACTGCTCCCTCATTCCCTCTAACTACCAGGATCTTGCCCATGTCTTCAGTAAAGATAGCGCTCTCTCTCTGCCACCTCATCACCCCTACGACTGCGGCATCGATCTCGTTCCTGGAGCCCCATTACCCTCGGGTCGTTTGTATAATCTCTCTCTACCGGAGAGGGAGGCTATGGAGAAGTACATTGCTGAGTCTTTAGCAGCTGGGGTAATACGACCCTCCTCGTCCCTTCTGGGGGCTGGATTCTTTTTCGTGAGTAAGAAAGACAAATCACTCCGCCCATGTATTGATTTTCGAGGCCTCAATCAGATCACTGTGAAAAATAAATATCCCATGCCTCTCATTTCCTCTGTTTTTGAACCCCTCCATGGTGCCACCATCTTCACCAAGCTAGATCTGAGGAACGCCTACCATCTAGTCCGTATCCGAGAAGGAGATGAGTGGAAGACGGCGTTTAACACTCCACTCGGCCACTTTGAGTACCTAGTGATGCCTTTTGGCCTAACCAACGCGCCAGCCGTTTTTCAGGCCCTCATTAATGATGTGCTGAGAGACTTCCTTAACCGTTTTGTCTTTGTCTATTTAGACGACATCCTGATCTTCTCCGGTACCGTGGATGAGCACGTGACCCATGTCCGTCAGGTTCTCCAGCGACTTTTGGAGAACCGACTGCATGTTAAGGCAGAGAAGTGTGAGTTTCATACAGCCACTGTCAACTTCCTGGGGTACATCATCAAGAGTGGGCAGGTAATGGCAGATCCAGAGAAAATCTATGCCGTCCTGGAGTGGCCGGTCCCGTCTTCGGTGAAACAGTTACAGAGGTTCCTGGGGTTCGCCAATTTCTACAGAAGATTTATTAAGGGTTACAGCTCTGTCGCAGCCCCCTTAACTCAACTTACCTCCTCCAAGGTTCCTTTCCGCTGGTCATCTCAGGCAACAACATCAACAGCTAAACGTCTGAATTCCCGTCAGGCTCGGTGGGCTTTGTTTTTTGACCGTTTCAATTTTACCATAACTTACCGTCCAGGAAATAAGAATGTGAAACCAGATGCACTCTCCAGACAGTTTTCAGTTTCAGACTCCCCCTCGAGTCAGGGTACCATCGTGCCTCCCTCCCGTGTTGTAGGAGTGTTGACATGGGAGATTGAGTGCAGCATCAACAAATAGCTGACCGACGCCGCACCCCCGCACCTGCCTATAGACAAGGTCAGAAAGTGTGGTTATCCTCCAAAAACATCCCCCTAAAGACTGACTCTAGAAAATTATCCCTTCGCTACCTGGGTCCCTTTGAGATTCAATCTATTGTTAACCCAGTGGCAGTCAAACTGCGGCTCCCATCTTCCCTCAAAGTACATCCAGTATTCCATGTCTCCCAGTTAAAGCTTGTTGTTGACAGCCCTCTGTGCCCTCCGACCGATCCCCCTCCACCCCCCCAGTTAGTGGACGGCGGTCCAGTGCACTCTGTTCGGCGCCTTCTGGATGTGCGTCGCCGGGGGAGGGGGCTCCCCTACCATCTAGTCCGTATCCGAGAAGGGTATGAGTGGAAGACGGCGTTTAACACTCCACTCGGGCCCCTTTGAGTACCTAGTGATGCCTTTTGGCCTAACCAACGCGCCAGCCATTTTTCAGGCCCTCATTAATGATGTGATGAGAGACTTCCTTAACCGTTTTGTCTTTGTCTATTTAGATGACATCCTGATCTTCTCCCGTACCGTGGATGAGCACGTGACCCATGTCCGTCAGGTTCTCCAGCGACTTTTGGAGAACCGACTGCATGGCTCCAGTACCTGGTTGACTGGGAGGGTTACGGCCCAGAGGAACGCTCCTGGATTCCCCGCTCCTTCAGTATGAGTCCGGAACTAGTGAGGGAGTTTCACCGGTCTCATCCAGGCAGGCCAGGTGGGTCGCCAGGTGGCGACCGTTTGAAAGGGGAGTACTGTCATATCCAGAGCAGTGCTGCTCCTGTTTCTCCCTTCTCCCTCCCTTGTGTGTTTCTCCTCCTTTCCTAGGGGCGGGCCCCAGACATCAGCAGCTGCGGCAGGGCACTCACCTGAAGCTCATCAGATCATTACCCTCCTGCTAAAATACACCGGTTTTCATCCACTCATCACCAGATCTTTACAGTTCCCCATGCGGTACTTTTCAGGCTCAATTCCTTGTGTGTTTTTGGGAGTATTCAGTGTTTTTTCGTGCTCCTAGATATCCTGTGTTTTTTTGTGCTCCTAGATATCCTTGCCTCCCTATTTTTCCTGGATAACTTATTTTTGAAAACCTCTCCTCCTGTTCCCTAGTCCTCCTGCCCTGCACCGCTGCTGCCTCTCTAGACCCGCTCCTCTCCCGGACCCTCGCCTGCTGCCCTCTGGTACCCCCCAGCTTCTCCACCCCCTCCTCACATCCCTCGGACCCATACACGGCGTTGTTCATGACCCCCGGTTCATCGACTCCCCCCATCCCCATTTATTAATAAACTCCTTTCTGATTGTGAACTCAGCGTCTGCCTGTTTGGTCCTCATTCGCCACCAGTGTCACAGAGAGGGCCAGCAGGAGATAGTGACGAAAGGCCTGTGGGTACTCCACAAATGACAGGAGGGTTATGATAGAGTAGAAAAGGATTAGATGATAGGCTGGACACCCAAAAATTGTGAAGCCAAGAAGCGAAGACTGAAATCAACACGCACCACACTCAAAAATATACATTTAACATGTCATAAGGGACTGCCCCTTTTCTCTTTCACGAAGTATAAATATTGTGTGATATCACATGTCAAGGCTCTGGGTTGAAATGAAAGACAGTACCTGCTTGCAGTCTGTGGCTCACTAAACCCAGAAACCTCAATATTGAGTATGTTTATTCTTATCACAACTGGAAATAAAGCTTTATTATAACCTCACCATTTCGTTTGGACTCCTTGCTTCGTAGAGAAATTCTATAACACAACATCCATCTTTTCGAAGAAAAATACCTTTTTATTTAATTATAAATCCACATTAGAGTATTTATGAAAGCATAAAATCCCCATTTCATATGTTGCTGTTTTTTTTCTCCTTGTGTTGATTTGTTTCATTATATTGTAAGTAAATCATGGGTATTAAATCATGAAATATTGTAAGATGTATGTCACATACAAACACAGACATTGTCATACGGCAAAAGGGAGAGGAAGGGAGAGGGGTGATGGGGCAGCGGAAGTTCTGCTGGCCATCTTTTAGAACCACTTAATACTTTCCATTTAAGTACCATCTTTTTTTATTATTAGAAACACTTATGGTCGACTTTACCAGTGCTGTAAAGGTACAGGTGATTTCCAGTGTCTAAACACAAAAATGTAATTCATCATCGAACGTCTGAGTTGTAGGTTTGGCTGTAAATAAATCCTTGCCGTAGTTCCTCAAGTCTCAACTCTCTGGACACGAAAGTATCTTGTTTTTTGTATATCTGATATGAAAACAACCAATCCAATATGGACTTGAACACACTAATTATTTTCACATTATCTAAGTAATTTGCAGCCAGATGAGTGAGATTGATAATATAGGACATTATATTATTCAGTTTAAAGTGAAGTGAAGATATACCATTAAAGGGCCACAGAAGTTCACCGTTTAGTTTAACAGTTTCTTATTATTGATTCCAGATATGTGCTTGTGTATTCAATCCAAGGAGCAACATGTATCTCTGCTAAGCAATAAAAGAAAAGTGTTTTTTGCACATCTGCATATTGTCCCAAAATCGTAATAATGCTTTCAGCATATTGTAGCATTCCTTTGGCATATGACTTTATGCTGGGGAAAGAGAGGAGAGTTGCCACAAAATAATTTGAAGATCCCGGTAAAAATGTCATAAAAGAGGTTTTCCGTAATCCAGTAATCCATTCAGTGCATTTTCAGAGGAGCATTTTGTGTCCACATAAGGTCTAGCTGTTAAATACAGAGGCTGAATGTAACATCCTTTAGGTCATTTGACACCTTCTTCATAAGAGGACATGAAGGGCCAGAATTTGTTCTCTCAGATTCAAGGTTTGAAACTGCATAGCATCTATCATTATGCAGGGTTTGAAGCCCAAGTCCTGACATGTATCCAAAAAGGTCCAGCAGTGTGGAGACACTTTTGTATTTCAAGAAGAAGGGAGTTCATCCTCTGGCTTTTCCCATCACATCCAATCTGTTTCTGGTACAAGGTGACATCAGAAGTTGGATGTGCGTCTCTGGCTCGAATACCTGATTATCAGGGCTGATTAAGAAGGATGTGACCGTGCAGTCCTCTGAGGCTCCTTAGGGAGAGAAGAGAGAGACATAATGAGGTACACATTGCGTGATTGATTGATTGATTGATTGATTGATGATTCATTCATTCATAACTGTAATAAAAGTTGCATTTAGTCTTAAAAAAAAGTAAAATACCTGTATTTATAATCTCAATCGCAAAAATGGAAGTTGATCAGAAAAATCTAAATTCAAGTACAGTAGTATTAAGCATGCACTTTTCGTCCTTGTGGTACACCTGATAAGAGACTGATATATTACCCCTAATAAAACTATATTGCCCCCAATAAACATTTGATGTGACAGGTGTTTGAACATCTGGTGTTTTATTGCCACTAATAAACCTTTGTAGTCTATCTTTTTTATGACTTTAGTGTTTGACCACATGAAGCTCAGTGCAAGTTCTCCAATCCATGCGTGAAAATGATGTCTCACGTTCCCTGAACCACTTTTTCACAATTTGAGCCCGACGGATCCTGGCGTTGTCATCTTAGAACATGCCCGTGCCATCAGGGAAGAAAAAATCCATTGATGGAATAACCTGGTCATTCAGTATATTCAGGTAGTCAGCTGACCTCATTCTTTGGGCACGTTGCTGAACCTAGACCAGACCAACTGCAGCAACCCCAGATCATAGCAATGCCCCCACAGGCTTGTGATCTCTTTTTGGCCGGGCAATGTACATATATATTCATTACTTTTAACATACAGAGTGCCACCTTCACCAAGCCAATCCACAAGTTGGGGCCATGGGTTTCGGATTTTAAATGCTTTTTGTGAATTGTTGAAGATGTGCGAGGAAAATAATATAAAAGAGTTTGTGACTTCAACCCATGGCTGTCAATATAGTTTCTAAGTATTTCTAATGTATTACAATGGTTAACCAGAAGCCTTGCTAAAATAAACAAAATGCATTGAAGCTTAATACATAACTTAGGGTTAAGGGTTAAAAAACAAAAGCTAAATGGAAGTAGATGGTTTTAATTAATTAATGCTCAAAAAACAACCAAATTATTTTTGTTCATATATTACACACATTTTATGTTTTATGTAATTGATGTTTCTGTTTAATGTTCGCTTCCTGATAAGCACATTCTGTCTACCTTGAATTATTATGCTGTGTGATTTAATTATAGCATTACATAACATTGCTGAACAATCAAAGGTCAAAACTTTCAGCTTGATTATGACATTTTTAGGAATATTACTTTTCATATTCATAATTCTAGAGATTGTAACCATAATTCATTTTCCCCATCGGAATGAATGGAAAACCTCTTCAGACTTTGAAAAGTCTTAATGCAACTTCAACTGCTAACTGCTCCTTTATATGTTCAATAAGAAACCTTATTCAAACTTTTCAAAACATTTCTGACATTGTTTGTAGTACACAACTTTTAAATCAGATTATTACTTTTGGAAATATTACACCTACTGTAGTTTGGAGCTTGGTAAAGAGGTCTTCTTCAGATTTTAACATTAGTGTCTATTGCGCTGCTCGTTAAGTCTAGAGTGCTTCGATCTGAGCAAAGTGGAGGAGAGCCTGACGTTTTTTTTTTAACCTGCCATAAGTCCCAAACCCTACACACCTGGCTCATAATGTTTAAAAAAGTAGGACAACTTATCCCGACTTGAAAAATAACATGTTTGAAGCAAATCACTTGAAAAAAAATCCCTCTTGAGAGCAAGAATGTGACAAATAAATACACAATCATAATTCTGTCCCATTGTAAATGTTGCCTCATCTTTCCTCAGAGCAATGGCTGCAAACCTTTAGATCGATTCCAAAGAAGCCACATTATTGACCCGAGGTTCACAAAACGCACACAAAACACTTAACAGGGATCTGACATGCTCACAGCATGGACATTTTAAGGATAGCAGCTACCGTTTTTCAACAATAGACAGACATTTAAGAGGTTTATTTTACATTCAGAACAATGGAAATGCTCTCCTTCCACTGATCACTCAACATCTCAATGGAAACCTTTGATCTCTGGAAACAGACACAGGTGTCAGGATTACAGTACACACCATAAATGAGTACACCCCCTCTGTACATAAATATATATTATTGATTTTCAATGATCACCAATACAATTCATTGGAAGATGACAAGATTAGAAAAGTATTTAACATATGATAACAACATAGAAAGATATGTCATCATATCTGTAAAATAAGCAAATTAGTCAACTTCACTTAAATCTATGCTTGAAAAAATGAGTACACCCTCAATTAAATTAAACAAATATGCTCATATTTATACATTTGATGTTCAATTTGTCTCATCAAAATTCCCCACATTTGCTTAATAGGATTGAGGACAGGTGACATAATTGGCCCCTGCAGCACTTTCACCTTGTTCTTCCTTAAGAATGCGGCAGGCCTTGTTTAGGGTCATTGTCCCATTGAAAGAGTGCCGGCTGACCCAGAAAGTGGAGAGAGGTAAGAGGTAGCATCTTACCTTTCAAGATTTTGCAGTACATTTGCAAATTCATGTTGCCATCGGGGAAGTACAATTCCCCCACACCTGCATCCTTATATAAGAAGTTTACGACGACCGCGTGAACATTTCAGGTTCATCCTTTTTGAATTCCTCACTGGTAACTGATAAACCCTAGTAGCTGGAACATTACATCATACAGAAACTCCAAATATGTCCTATTTGTAAAGAGACACAGCTTAATGTTAACACATTAACATTTCAGAGGGGGTGTACTCATATACTGTATGCTGTGTACTGTAGGTACTCAGCACAGACACAAACAATGACACACCGACTTGAGTTTAACCCATTTAAGCCGGGAAAGCATTGCCGCGTTTCTACCATTAAAACCGGGGGCGCTGTTGCATCATTCTACCAATGAAGCCGGGAAAGCGGATAGTCATTTTCTGGTACAAGAGCTCTGTGATATTTTTTTGCGTTAATTATCGGCCTCTTAGCCCAATGAAATGCCTCAGAATATACTCGTGAGATTGTCTGGATTTTTTTTCGAGCAATCATGACAGACTTAGTCTACTGCGGAGGGAATTCTGAAATTAGTGAAGGTAGTGATATTGACGTTCTGCACAGCGCTGATGACATTATTGCTGATGACTTTAAACCCGTCGATCCAATCGACCGGGATTTATGGTTAAGACATATGTTTGAAGACGCCGACGATGATGACCATGAGTTTGAAGGTTTTGAAACCGAGTGGAGGAGGGAGGATTACCACTCTAATCCACAGAGTTTTTTCAAACAGAGTTTGTTTGTAATGTATTAAATTTGTCTGATATTTATAAATAAATATCATACTCTTGGGAGTAAATCCTTGTCTTGATCCTTTTTGTTGACCGCCAACTGTATCGTGTTTCTAATTGAATCTGAGGAGTTTTGCTGTGTGATAAAAGTGAGTAAAAGGGCAAATTGGATCAGTAGAACAACTAACTTTAGGCCGTGTGCACGGCTGCGTCACATATTGATAACAACACTGTGCTTTCACCTGCGGCTCCAGAGACAGAGATTCAAAAAATCACAGCTTATACAATTACTGAGGAGACCTAGCTAAAGGTTTCATTAACCGTGTAAAGACCAGTGAAGGTATCCAGCCTGTTCAACAAAAGCTGCGGAGGCTCGTCAAACAAGCTGTTACTGCTGAACTAATGTGACCCCATCATGGCCACACGAAGGAAGAATGGTAAAGTGAGAAAGTGTGTGTGTGTGTGTGTGTGTGGAGTTACGTGAGCCAAACAAGGCTGCTGTGATGGACTGTCACCCACTTCCCCATATGGAGGATTTATTCTCTGAAATGCTTTGAGTTACTGTGTTCTCCACAATTAATCTGGCAAATGGGACATGAAAGCATTCATAACACATGAGGGACTTTTCGGGTTCCATATGGACTCTGTTCAGCTCCAAGTGCATTCTCCAAGATGATGTCTTGTGCTGAAGGATCTAAAGGGGGTCCAGAACTATCTGGATGATGTCATCGCCTATGGCAAGGACAAGGAGGAACACGACCGCAATCTGCACGCAGTGCTTGCTGCACTAAAAGCAGCCAGACAAGGGCGGCAGTGGCTTAGTCTGTAAGGGCTTGGACTGGGGTCCAAAGGGTCGCCTGTTCATGTCCCAACTGGACCAAAAAAAATGGAGTGAGCCCTTGAGCAAGGCACCGCCCCCTGAAACTGCTCGCTGGCGCCGGGTACCTGGCAGCCTCCCTGCTCTGCCACCTCTCCTGCATGTGTGTGGTTGTGTTTGTGCATGTATATCATCTGTGCATGTGTGTGTAAACACTAAAGAGTGGGGAAAGAAATTTCCCTGTAAGGGATTAATAAAGTATATCTTCTTCTACAGCTCACCAAGGAAAAGTGCTGCTTCAACCAACCTACGTGTTCTTGGGCACACCATCTCAGGCGAGGCTTTACTGCCGGACAAGGACCACCTGAGAGCTATTACAGAAGCTCCAGCACCTTGTGACGCCACTACACTGGGTTCATTCCTGGGGCTCACAGCCTGGTATGCAAAGTTTGTGCAAAACTACGCGTCTCTCGTGGAGCCCATGAGAGAATGTCTGCGCGACCTCAGGCTCAACAGCGCTCTCTGTGATTCGATCCTGAACTTCCTGACGGGCAGACCTCAGGCTGTGCATGGTTAGGGTTAGGGGAAACATCACATCTTACACCCTAATCCTTAACACCGGAGCCCCTTAAGACTGCACTCACTGTTCACACACCACTGTATGGCCACACACAGCTCCAACACAATCATCAAGCAGACCGGACCTGCCACAACTGAATTGAGCGCTTCTTTTCCCCGCAACTCAGATCGATTTATGCAGAGGAGGACTTAAGGCTGCACCGTCTTTGTGATTTTTGGTAAGTGCATTATAAAAGTAAAATGTATTATAAAAGTAAACTGATGTTAGTGTCATGTTAGTCTTTTAAATATTCATAGTAAACATACACGTTTACTGACTTAGTTTACACTCACTGACATTCTGACAACCTGAGACCTTATCAGACATGCTGGTGAGCTAGCAGCTGGCCTACAGTTAGCTGTCTTGGTTTTAGGTTATTTTAAACATCCACCACAACTAATGTGAACATATGGATGAATCAGTGATTTTTGCTTATTATTCACCAACATTGATGATTATCTCTGAAAATCTGCACTACCATTGTGTTAGCTTCAAAATCTTACCAATGTTAGAGCTAGAGTATTTTAGCCACTGCTTACCCAGGCTATTGCCTGTAGCTTCTAGATGATATCCCTATGTGTAAATGGGGTCTAAGAGTTTTTCAGGTGAATCTTTTGAGTAGATAAATATGTTTCTCATTTCTCTGTATTGTGCCCTTTAGGATTTGTCAGGATTTGAACTTCCCCCTTTGAAAACTGCGATGTAAGTTGTCTGTTGTTTTCAATGTTTTTGCACTTGACAAATGGTCTCCTCCACACACACGTACGTATGATTAATAAGGATTTTTTCCTGCAAATCTTAACAGCTTGCAAGGGATGGATTCGAGAGAAACTCTCCTCTCTGGGGCTGGCATTAGATGGAGAGTGCATAGCGGTGTTGAGCGACAACTTCAACAAATAAGGGATATGCAAAGCCAAAGCTTTGCTTCCCAGTATTTTAGTTAGCAAAGTGTAGTGGAAGGACAGCCTGGATGTAGGGAAAGCGTCTTGGAGAATAGGCAGAGTGACATGGAGGAGAGAGAGTAGATTGGGAAGGAAAGGGTGATAGAGGAAGACATTGTTGTGGAAACATCACATTTTGATGTGCAGTCCTTTAGGAGAGATCTGCCTGAGGAGGAGTCTGACTCAGACCAAGATTCAGATGAGACAGATCAGCCCTGTAACCTAGGTGACAGTCTCCATAACTGGGCATTAACTTTTGGAGTTTCCCTGGTAGCTCTCACAGCTCTTCTTGGCCCGTTCAGACTCCATCACCCTGATCTCCACAAAGATGAACAAACCCTCCTTAAGACTAAACTGACTTACAACATAGAGAAAAAATGTGAACGACTTTATTATTATATTGGCATCCTGTCCTCCTTTAAGGAGAAACTACACCAGGCATTTCAGTCTGACTGGCTTGCGCAGCCATATTCCTGTGGAATTTGCCAGAAAACCAAGGACATTGAGGGACATTGACAGGTACAAATATTTGCCAAAAGTTTATGCTTCGGTTTTCCATCATTTCCATGTTAGTAAGTCCAACCTTGTCCTCGCTGCACTGGCAGTATGCAGAGACATTGCTCCGTATGTTTGTCACCCATTTTGGCCAGATATATGGCACGGAGGCCGTTGTGTATAATGTGCGTTCATTAGTATATTTGGCCCAGGATGTGAGTCAGCACGGTTGTCTTGATAACATTTCAGCTTTCCGTTGTGAGAACCACCTGCAGAAACCAAAGAAACTTATAAGAAAACCCGAACGTCCCCTTGCGCAAATGTTACGTCGATTATCTGAGCAGAATTCTCAACAGAATCAAATCATTGACATAACATCAGTCTCTTTGAAAAAGCAACATTTTGTTGGACCAGTTCCGAATGAGCTTGCCTCTAGAAGGGTTAAAGGCAGGGTTCGAAATAACGACACGCCCGCAAGCCCGGGTCTAGTAACTTTCTTACCGGGCTAGTAACTCTATGCACTTGCCTGCCCGTGTGTCTGGCAATTTTACAGCCCCTTTGCACGGAGCGTCTATTACAAGCATTACGGCCGTCATCGCGAACCTATTTTTGCTATTGTAAACCTCTCTTGCACAACATAAGATTGGTCTTATTTCGCACACGCTTCGTGTCTTAATAATTTGTTTATTCAAATGTTTTTGTCCCTTCTGATAACCCGTAGGGTTCATGCTGTGTGTTGCCCACGATAACATGTAATAAAGTTAGCGTTCAATCTTATAGGTAAGCCACGTCATTTTACGGTGAACATAATCTTGGTTTTAGAAGTTAAGGTCACACAGGAGTATATTTGTAATGAGTTTGCCTGAATGCTAATCGTGTACACTGTTAAATGTTGGGTGATTTGTATAACTAGCACTTTTAAATCATTTGTAAAACATAAAAAATGGATGGAGATGTCAATGAGGAGATGTTAGATCTAGCAGTGACATACGGTGAGGTTCGTGGCTGGCGAGGCAGACACTTCCACTTTCAGTCAGATTTACGAGTAGGCCTATCTTAATCACTATAAAATCTGCCATTTTGACGAACAAGGTCATAAACGTCAAAGACATAACGTAGCCTCATAACGTAGCTCAGATCAACGGCAGAACAAGCATAACCCCGACTGGTGCGCTCTCGCACGTCCCCCTCATTGAGGCAGAGCTAGCTACTGTGTTTGCCTCCCTTCTGCGTTTTCACTGCAGTTGATCTAGTAATGGCCCTATTCACTTTTGATTTTATTTAAGGTTTGTCTTAGGGATTTCGCAGATTATTATACAAAAAAACTCCAAACTCCATACACCCACCATAATAATAATAATAGGCCTATAGAAAAAAAAATGACTATAACAAGTCAACAAGTTTAGTAGTCCAAGGGCTTGGCCCTATACCACATTTAGCTCTGCCTCCTCTGCCTCCCCTGACTGCAAGTCTGTGAGTAATAGTAGTAATATAATCAGAACTAGCATTAAATGTACTGTATAAAGAATGAATAAATACATGTTCACAATCAATCTTATAGATGCTGTGCAAGAGAGGTTGACAATAACAAAGCAAAATCATGCTCCGTCAGTGGTGTGGTCTCACGCCTAACCAACCACCTGAAAAGAAAAAGAAAATGGATTTAAAGGAAGTGAATAAGGCATACGATGCCACTAAAAGGAAACGAAGTGTAGTGCCTGCATGGAAAGCAGAATTTCCTTGGTTGATTGTGGACGAAAGTGAAACTTTATTCTGCCTGCCATGTCAAACTGTATACGGCCCCCATGCTGAAACCCGACAACAGAGGGATATCTTCAGAAAGCGAAGTCAAGGTTCCTTTGTCAAAGGGTGTCAAAACCTGAAGCATGACACTTTAGTCTGTCACCAACGATCTGACGGCCACAAGGAAGCCCAGGAGAAGTATGAGGCCAGGAATAAGAAGAAAGGTGAGAGCATAGCCGAGAAGACCATTGAGACTTTGAATACTAAAGTATTTCAGAAGCTCAAGATACTCTTCATAAATGCCCACGCCCTTGCCATGCACTGCAGACCAGTTTCTGATTTCAAATGGATGTGTGAGATGGATGAGAAGAAGGGCCTGGATCTCGGCAGCACCTACAGAAATGAAAAGAGCTGTAAGGAGTTTTTGGTTGCTATAGCCGAAATCACCCGTCTAGCAATTGAAGACAAGGTAAAGAGTGCTAAGTTTATCACAATAATGTCCGACGGATCAACAGATGTCTCTGCCACTGAACAAGAGATTGTTTACTTGCACTTTGCAGTGGATGGCAAGACTCACTGCAATTTCCTTGGACTTGCACAGTGTGACAAACCAGATGCCAATGGCATCTATGATGCTATAATGCAAGCTGTAAAGCTCCCGGGGATCCCAAAGGAAGAAATGATGAAGAAGATTGTGGGATTTGCTGGCGATGGGGCGGCTGTCAACACCGGGAAAAAGGCTGGGGTGATCGCTCTCATGCGGGAAAGAATCAGTGGAGACATACTGATGGTGCAGTGCATGGCCCATAGGGTGGAATTGGCCTTCAAAGAAGCCATGAAACAAGCCTCTTTGTTCATCAAAGTCTATGTCCTCCTGGATGCTCTGTACAAGCTTTACAGGATCCCTAAACAGGCCGCTGGTTTGAAGGCAGCTTTCAGTACCACCAACATCTCCAAGATCTGGCCTGTCCGAGTTGGAGGAACGCGCTGGGTTAGCCATACCCACACAGCACTGCAAAACATGTTGCGTGGTTACCGTGCAATTGTTCTTCATCTCAGTCAAGTAAGACATTTGATAATAATAACATGTTATTAACAGCCCGATGAATTTTCTGTTGCATGAATGATATCATCTGATATCCACTGTGGCAACATATTGAAATACATTTTTGTAAATTGAAATTAAAAAAAATATTAAATGAATTGCAGGTTGCCACCACCAGGACAGCTAGTGGTATGCAAGCAAAGGCAAAAGGTCTCCTGAAAACGCTGCGCTCCAAAGATGCCATGACTTTTGCCCACTTCCTAAGTGACATTCTGGCCGTTCTCTCCAAACTGTCGAAGACGCTGCAGCAGAGAGAAGTTTGTACCTATCATGTACATGAAGCACTGAAGGCCACAATGACCTACATCAACAAATTCAAGGACCGGTAATATTGATACATTGCTCATTAAATCATGAAGTCATTTCCTGCTCTAATTAGTTGTTTAACCACTTGCTTATTTACGTAAATGCTCTTTGCTATTGCTGGTTCTTTTGTAAATCACAACTGTTTTATGCCTTTATTTTTGGTGGTGATGGTTTTGGTGCTGGTTTCACTATTTCAGGGCAGGACCTGAGCAGCGGAAACTCCAGCAGGGAGACTGTAACTCCTTTGAAGGTCAGACCCTAACAGGGGTAGACCACTCTTCAGGCCAGATTGAGAAGGTTGTTGAGGCATTGGTTGGTTCACTAGCCCGGAGATTCAGTGACATGGGAGGTGAAGTCCTCAAAGCTACAAAAATAGCGGACATGCAGTCATGGCCTCAGGAGCATGAAGATGATTTTGGGGATGACTTCATTGGAGTGATTATCGACCACTACAGGGAGCACTTCGACAATGTTGGAGTAGATGTAAGTGCAATCGAAGCAGAGTGGACCTCCCTCAAACAAGCATTGTACGAAAACCAGGGGAACAAGATTCACTCCATGTCCTGGCCATCTGTGTTTGAGCTTTACAAGAGCACGTTTCCAAATATCCTGCATGTAATTGATCTGGTCTTATCACTCCCTGCCGCCACCTCTGAGTGTGAGAGAGGATTCTCTCAAATGAAGATTACCAAGTCCCAGTACAGGAATAGACTGAAGGCTACCACCATGACAATGCTCATGACAATTCAGCTGCACTCAGAACCTACAAAGGATTTTGATCCATCATCTGCCATTCACCAGTGGAATCAAAACCACAATCGCAGACCCAACTTCATGGAGGGAAGAAAGAAAGGCAGAATGGCAGCTTTGGAGGGAGCCAAACAAGTGCAGGAAGAAATTGATGGAGTTGACGGAGTGGATGGTGCTCAAATGGTTGCTGAAGCTGCTGGGGGTGCAGTAGTTGAAGCTGAAACCAAGGAGATAAACTCTGATGACTCAGACTGGTTTACAGACATGGAGGATAATGTAGATTCTGACGATGGTGAGATGGAAGATAGAGGTCTTGTTGGTGAGGATGAGGAATGATTGTGGTAGTCTGTTGTAGACCAATTACTACTGCTATTACAGCAAGTATTACGGTTTGTATTACCATTTTGCCTAAATGAACTGATGTTGATCGTTTGATCCACTGCTAATATTGTTCATGTCCCTTGTTCTCAGTCTGTTGTTCTACTTTAATAAATTATTGTTTGTAATCTGCTGTGTTTTTTCTTTGAAGAAAATGTAAAGCGCTGTCACTTATCCCAGCCTAAAGTATACTGATAATACAATCATGCCAAAAATAGCTGAAAACACAAATACAAAATAACAATAATGTCCAATTTTATCTTTTCTGAGCTGAAAGTCCGCCAAATCGCTTTTTTTATTATTATTATTATGAAAATTGTGGTGTATGATGTGAAAACGTGATGCGCGTGCCTACGACATACATTGATTTGCTTGGTCTAGTAACTTTACACCAGGGCTAGTAACTTTTGAAAGTTACTAGCCCTGTGGTCTAGCTCCTATTTTGGCCGAATTTCATACACTGGTTAAAGGGCAGTACAGCCAAATGGTTTCTGACCAGTGGACAATCAAAGTCTCAACAGGAGACAATGTATTTGACATTGCTGGTGACATTTGTGTGGTTGGCAATATTGTTGAGTGTCATGAGGATATTTCTTAAGTTTATAGAAGGTTTTTTGATAAGTCAGCCTTCTTTACATATCCATTCAATTCAGACTTCCTGAATATCTACAGTGTCTCTCAATTATCTGAACAAAATATGTATGCCAAAGTGAGTGCAGTTGCACATACAGTACATGGTTATTACTCCCTTTTTTAGCATCATCCTTCTACGTTTTTTAGGTCAATTTTTTATGGACATGTAAGTACACTTCCATACCACCAATAAAATGTATTTTGTTTATAAATATGCATACACGACAGATACACCAGCAATATACAGTGCTTATGAAAAGTATTCACCATCCATACTTGAAACCTGATTATTTTCAGGGGGCTGGAGAGTGCTTTTTAAAGACACTGTAAATGTCTAATGCTATGTTTTCTTTCTCTCTTTAAGAATGTTCTGTGTTGTGCAATATTTTGACACCAAGAAGACCATATCTGTGGTGCCTCAATCCTGGTGCAAAGACGGCCTCACTCTCTGGAAATTACATCAGTGATGAGAGAATAAATAAAGCAGTGAAGTTCGCCGGGGTGCCAGGCCATAAGTGGTCGAGGCATCCTGTCAGACTGTTGAAGACTTATGGTATACATTTTAGAATGACCTAGTTGTTTTTGGTATCTTGTACCGTGTCTCCCAATAGCCAACAGTGACTATTTTTGATAATATCTCAAGTCAAGATCAATGCCTGTGATTTACCTATGTAAATGTTATTTTAGGTGACTTCACGTCAGCCTGGCAAGGGATGAACAAGTCACTGACATGTGACACATAGGAGCTAGATTCCAATGATGAAATGGAGGCAGGGGGTCGAGGCAAAAGACCACATAAACCTATGTAAGAGAGAATCATGTTTATGATATTTGTCACGTTTCAGTGGATATAATGCAAGGACACAAGGATTTTATGTCACATACATAGACATACTACTGTAAGACATAATGCAAAGTGTCCAAACTGTTAGTGTAAGAGGTGCTAGAATGTGAAAGTGCAAGTGTCAGTCCAAGTGAAGTGTGTCTCTCTCCTAAAAAATAGCCACCATTATGGTGATATGGAGGACAGTGACAGGGAGCCTGTGGCCAAGAAGGCACCAACTCCATCACCACATTTTCAATCGTCAGGACCCCCAGTTACATCACGATGGTAAATATAACCGGTATTAACCAGGTTCATTTCAGATTTTTGGGTTTTGAGCAAATCAATTGTTAAACTATAAAATTGGTGTTTTTTTAAACTCCTCTGTACCAAATGTCACTAGAATATCTCACTTATAATACTTCCCTTATGTTTTATGTTTATTGTTCAGCAACCAACCAGCTCCAGGGTGATCCTACTTTGCCCAACCTCCACTACCACAACCTCCAGCCCTCCCACCCTCATTTTCTCCACCTCCAGCACTCGCCCCTTCACCCACTCAGCCCCCCCCCCCCTCATTCTCTAGCCCTCTTCAGCAGTTGTTCCAATCGCCTAACAACTGTTCATCTCAGATCTTCACAGACCTATGTCTACGCCATCCACCTCCTCCTGGGATGTCCTTTGATGGCTTGGCCACTGAGATTTTTATGCTCAGCCTCAATGGGGCGCTCGGGGAGGCAGCCAATCATCTGTACACGTAAGTGAATCATTGAATTGCACATTATTTTATCTTCTAGTTGTTTTGATCCTGTCTCTCATATTGCCTTTTTGCTTTATGACAACTCATTGCCTACATAGACTATTATTGTTTTATTATTACTATTATTATCTTTAAGTTTTGATTTTCTGCTTTTTATTTTTTATAACACTTTGGTCAACAGTTGGTTGTTTTTTAAATGTGTTTTATAAATAAATTGACATTGACAGTTGTGTGGTTACAATACGTTTATCGATCCTTTAACATGATTTCAATTTGATTATGTAGTGGTTTCTTTGTAATTGTCTGCTTTTGCTACATTTAAAATTCTTAATATGTCTCTAAATTTGGTGGTTTTGTAGCTGCTGACCTCCACATGCTGACTCTCATGGAGAACATCAAGCAGCAAATCAATCAGTTATCTATGATGATGAGTGTAATGATGGCAAGAAATAATGCTGCAGCTGAGCCTATGGAGATGCCGGCTGAGATCACTTTCCCCCTCGCCTCCCTTGATGAGGTTGAGTGCTTCAAAGAGTGGCTGAAAATCCCGGCGAACACTCCAAAAAAACAGCACATGGTATTTATGCTTATATAACATCTAAGTCCACTAACACTTTTAAAAAACATGTGCACATGGTATTCATGCTGTTTCTTGTTGTCAAGGGGCATCTCAATAAGATTTGGGAGGTTATCCGGTGATATCCCTTGGGCAATTTAATATATTTGGCTTCAAAGTCGATTTTCCCATTGTAATGAATGGGATTTTCTGGATTTAGGCGGTAAAGGTTTACAGCTAATACATTTTAGCCTGTCCCATTAAGGGAAAACTGATGACTGGCCTTAATTTTCTGATAGCCTAAATAATAATTACAGACCAGGGCCAGATGAGCCCCAGATGTTGAATTTGAATCGCGGATCTGGGCCAGACCCATACCACAGGTCCTTAATAGCCAGTACTGGCCTAGATCTGTTCCTGATCCGTAATTCCAACCTGTTCTGATATTGGGCCGTTGGAATAAAAGAGACCGGCCCAGACCCGTTTAGCGGATCTGCACCAAATATTATCCAAGATTTGGCCCAGATCGGCTCCAGTTCCCGTTTGCTGTCTGGGTCAGCCCTGTTAATTGCCTCCAATACCCAAACGAATCATCTGGTCTTATAATTTATTTAATGTATTATCTTAGTAGTTATCACTTCGACAGTATTTAATTGTATTTCACTGTACAATATTTAACCTTACATTCGTTTTTTAAACATTTGATTCTATATACATGTACATAGAAGCCTGCATTTCCTTGGTCACTTTCAACATTCCCTGCATAATTTGGCTTACTTATTTATTTATTTTTTCTGACATGTTTATAGTTTACTCCATCCGCACTACTTGTGCACTGGGTAGCAACATAACCTGCACTATTTTATTAAAATGTACTCTGTTTCTTTAGCACTATTTTTATATTATCTTATGTCCTATATAGAATATGTTACATTGTTGGGGGAGCACTGGATTTAAGAGTTTCATTGCCATAACTACACTGTAGCTACTCTCCATACGATAATAAAATCCCTTGAATCTTGAATTTCTCCCCAGGGCCACGGTCACCACACAGTATCATGACAATAATAAAAGGCTAAGATTAAGAAAACTGACAAAACAGTCTACAACTTATTTAACTTTCAAATTCCAGTTAAAAATGAAATAGTTAGGTCAGGATGAATGGCAGAGAAGAAGAAGGGAATTTACTAAGTTCCTATTCACACCTGTGACTGAGAATACAACCCCTGAACATGCAATAGTTATCATTAAATCGTTTTTGGAAGACTGGAGGACATTAGCTGTCAATATGATTGTTTGATACAATCCAGCAGTCGGAAACCTAATTTGGTGTGTTCACACTGAACGTGAAGCAATATTTTGTTTCTTGTAAAGTCCTTTTAAAGAGTTAAATAAACACAGGTTTGACAGGGTTCCGCATCAGTTTCAAAACACAATAGTTATCATTAAATCGTTTTTGGAAGACTGGAGGACATTAGCTGTCAATATGATTGTTTGATACAATCCAGCATCCTAACCATTTGGAATCAGAAATGACAGAAAATAACTTTATAAAAAATATATACAGTGGGGCAAAAAAGTATTTAGTCAGCCACCAATTGTGCAAGTTCTCCCATTTAAAAAGATGAGAGAGGCCTGTAATTTTTATCATAGGTATACCTCAACTATGAGAGACAGGAATGAGAAAAAGAAATCCAGAAAATCACATTGTAGGATTTTTAAAGAATTTATTTTCAAATGATTGTGGAAAATAAGTATTTGGTCAATAACAAAAGTTCATCTCAATACTTTGTTATATACACTTTGTTGGCAATGACAGAGGTCAAACGTTTTCTGTAAGTCTTCACAAGGTTTCCACACACTGTTGCTGGTATTTTGGCCCATTCCTCCATGCAGATCTCCTCTAAAGCAGTGATGTTTTGGGGCTGTCGCTGGGCAACACGGACTTTCAACTCCCTCCAAAGATTTTCTATGGGGTTGAGATCTGGAGACTGGCTAGGCCACTCCAAGACCTTGAAATGCTTCTTACGAAGCCACTCCTTCGTTGCCCTGGCGGTGTGTTTGGGATCATTGTCATGCTGAAAGACCCAGCCACGCTTCATCTTCAGTGCCCTTGCTGATGGAAGGAGGTTTTCACTCAAAATCTCACGATACATGGCCCCATTCATTCTTTCCTTTACACGGATCAGTCGTCCTGGTCCCTTTGCAGAAAAACAGCCCCAAAGCATGATGTTTCCACCCCCATGCTTCACAGTAGGTATGGTGTTCTTTGGATGCAACTCTGCATTCTTTCTCCTCCAAACACGACGAGTTGAGTTTTTACCAAAAAGTTCTATTTTGGTTTCATCTGACCATATGACATTCTCCCAATCCTCTTCTGGATCATCCAAATGCCCTCTAGCAAACTTCAGACGGGCCTGGACATGTACTGGCTTAAGCAGGGGACACGTCTGGAACTGCAGGATTAAGTCCCTGGCGGCGTAGTGTATTACTGATGGTAGCCTCTGTTACTTTGGTCCCAGCTCTCTGCAGGTCATTCACTAGGTCCCCCCGTGTGATTCTGGGATTTTTGCTCACCGTTCTTGTGATCATTTTGACCCACGGGGTGAGATCTTGCGTGGAGCCCCAGATGGAGGGAGATTAGCAGTGGTCTTGTATGTCTTCCATTTTCTAATAATTGCTCCCACAGTTGATTTCTTCACACCAAGCTGCTTACCTATTGCAGATTCAGTTTTCCCAGCCTGGAGCAGGTCTACAATTTTGTCTCTGGTCTCCTTTGACAGCTCTTTGGTCTTGGCCATAGTGGAGTTTGGAGTATGACTGTTTGAGGTGGTGGACAGGTGTCTTTTATACTGATAGCGAGTTCAAAAAGGTGCCATTAATACAGGTAACGAGTGGAGGACAGAGGAGCCTCTTTAAGAAGAAGTTACAGGTCTGTGAGAGCCAGAAATCTTGCTTGTTTGTAGGTGACCAAATACTTCTTTTACCGAGGAATTTACCAATTAATTAATTAAAAATCAGACAATGTGATTTTCTGGATTTTTTTTCTCATTCTGTCTCTCATAGTTGAGGTATACCTATGATAACAATTACAGGCCTCTCTCATCTTTTTAAATGGGAGAACTTGCACAATTGGTGGCTGACTAAATACTTTTTTGCCCCACTGTTAATATTTAAAATGCTGCTGAGGTTACCCTTTTTTATGTCCATCAATATCTTGGTGTATTAACAATATTGTTGCTGCCCTATTTATGCATAATAATGATTGCATTATTTTGAGTGTTGGAGGAGCAGCAACAAAGTTAACACAGCATCAATTGATCCAAACTTAATTCATAATACAAGCATTTAAGCATTATTACAGTTTGACAAAGAATGAATTCAGACCTTTTGCAAATTGACTTCACAGCTACTTACCAAAGACAGGAGCCGCTCCTCAGTGTGAAGTAGAATAGATTCCAGGCACCATTAACAAATAGTTTATAAAAGGGAGGAAGTTGGAGTATTGGTTTGGGCTTAATGATTGGTGAGTTGAAAGTTTGATTAACAG
Source organism: Eleginops maclovinus (assembly GCF_036324505.1). Lineage (NCBI taxonomy): Eukaryota > Metazoa > Chordata > Actinopteri > Perciformes > Eleginopidae > Eleginops > Eleginops maclovinus. The sequence continues at coordinate 49,123 of NC_086368.1, read as the reverse complement.
TTTCTTATATGTTATTGAGAGATGGCATCTTCGTCATGGGAGGGATTTAAGTCCACTACAGTTGTCCCTCGAATGGATACTCCTCCCATTCCTTCCGTTGATGATGAAGGTTGGGAGTTTTTACCATCACCTCCACCTAGGAGACAACCAGGTGGAGGCAGATTATTAGAAGCAGATGAAAAAGAAAGAGAAGTCACATTTATCTCCCTCCTTTCCCTCCGCTTACCCTGCCCTGCAGAGGAGAAGGATGGGGGAACAGTGAGTGTGTTGGCTCCCCCTCCATTGGTCTGGGAGCAAACGTTGGCATGCCGTGCAGTTGCTTTCTGTTTGTAGTGGTTACTGTGCAGCTTGTACTTCATTAGGAGGATGAAGATAAAGACAAGGACAGAAGCCACGATGATGCCTCCAATGATTATGATCATGGTACCGCCAAGGAACTGAAGAAAGATAAAGACATAAGGACAGTAAGCCTGGTTATATGATTTATAAGCATTACTTTTTGCTTTGTGGTTCACTGAGGCCAGCCAAGTGAGAGGATTCATCAGCATCAAAACGAACACTGTACCATAAAAACTGTTGACCATGTCACATCAGAAACGTTAATTAAACTACTAAAATGCGTTTTTCTTTGTCCCTGACCTTTTCTTTGGAGTGGGACGAGTGGGGAGTGGGCATTTTTATACTATGCCTAGGTAGGCGGGGCTTGTCCGTTCGTCCGGGCTAAGCGTCACTATATATTGCTATTTTATGATCTCTGGTTGACAGTTTTTCCTTTGTGATGGTGGCAAAATAAAAAATTAAAAGAGTAAATTGGAATGTTTCACTACCGAGCCTACTGTGGTCAAATTGAATGACAGATTTAGTGTTGATTGTACATGGTTATGATGTATTTGTGCAGAGTTGAAAAAGCTCCTGTGTGAAGTTGGGTGAAGTCATTGTTTCTCGACGGACCAGACTTTTAATTCCGGTCGTACCGGATGTTATTGTTTTTAGCCTCAGTTAGCATGTAGCTAATAGTATATCATATATACAGTATGAGTAGAGGGAGAATGACGCGTGGAGTTACACACTAAACACACCGCCTCTAACTCTCACTCATTGACGCTGCAATAATATTATTATGTGTTTAATAACCAATAAACCTCAGAAGAATTGTATAATAAAATATCATAAGGAGAAGCTTCATGACTACATCAACAGATTGCGACGGTGACTTCATAACAGGGCTAAGCAGAAAGTGCCACTGACCCCCCTCCGTCGAAGTCAGCAAATAGACGAAGACAGAAGAAGATGACGACAGTATGCCGAAGCCTCGCCCTGTTGATACTAACCAATAAGAGAAGACGAGACCGGAAGGACCAGCGGGTAGAAATACCTGATACAAACAGAAGATCGAGGCCTTTGCTCCACACTGCAATCTAAGTTCAATGTATCGAATTATATAAGACCAAGGTTATTCCGAAAGTTTCAAGCGAGTGGCGTAAATATACGCACCATATGTTTGCAATATCTCAAAACCTTTGACATGTATGACTTGTATATTCTGAGACAAAGGCCTTAAAAGGTAAACCGATAATAAAGCTGACCTGTCGCCTCCCAAGGTCACTGTATATAACCTGTTCAATTCTTCCAAGCCAGGGGGAGACCCCACGCGTTTGACTCCTGGAAGCAACGTGGTGTTTTCACAGTATTATGCTTGTTACGTAACAATATAATATTTAACCTCATCCATGTCTGTGTCCGTGTCTTAACGTGTTTCTATTGATTATTGTTGTGAGTGTTAAAGTCTCTGATCCACGACATTTTGGAGGTCCCACTGAGATCGCTGCTGCTGAGCTGTTTTTCCTGGAAGTGTCAAATTCCCTTGGTCAGGCAGCTGTAAGGAAGCTGTGGTAAACTCAAACCATTTCTGAGGAACCAGGATTTGACCTACTTTTGAACATCACTACAGTAAGTGATCACTGAAAATTGTAATGAACTAATTGATTTTCGAAAAAATATAGATTATTTCCTAAATTCTAAAAGCATATGAGATTGGATTTAGGATACGCACAGATTTGGTTGATGTTTGTTTGTCTATTTGTTTAGTGTAAGGCTCTAGTCGTCTTGTTTTGTGTTGTATTTTAAGTATTTTGTGTGAGAGTTGAGAGAGTATTGATTAGGGATGGGAATCGAGAACCGGTTCCTGTTGAGAACCGGTTCCTTGTGTTTCAATTCCATGGAACCGTTTGGCAGCTCGTTAAACGATTCTCTTATAGATTCCAGACCGCACGGTTTATGTAACGTTATTTACGCAGCAAGGTACACACGAATGATTCAGTAAGCCCGGCTTGACGTGGCGTAGTTGCTTGGTTATGCAGGTGACGCTCGTGATACTTTTTACAAGTCTGAAATGGCACCCCTAAGGTTAAAACGGTCCAAAGTGTGGCTTCATTTCACATTACATAAGGATGGCAACAGGGCGTTTTGCAACCACTGCAAATTGTTGATAACATCGGCGGGAGGGAATACTTCAAATATGCATAAACATCTGCGCACACAACACGGGATAAACTTTAACGAGTGTCGCGTTTTTGATGCCCTTCGGAGTGACAGCAGCCAAGCTTCTACGACCACCGTGACCTTGGGGGCTAACACCGAAGGCAACTCTGGTGGTAAGTAGCTATCCCACTGACTAATCCTTAATGTGATTCCTAGTAAATTATGTACCACGCCATTTCTGGAAATAAACCCATTTCCTACCTCTCCTTGGGGTAATTAAGGGAGTTTATGTTTCTGGTTAATCAAGCCGTTCCTTGCTAGCATGTTTAATTAGCTTACTTGATGGCAAGGCATCCGTAGTTCTAGGGAAGAATTCTAGCTGTTGCTATGTAGCTAATGAAACATGCTAGTAAGTTGCGCCGCCGATTCAGGGAGCCAGAGAAAGGTGACGCTCATTTATTTAAATCAAAGGGAGGTGGGAAATTAGTTTATTTCCCGAAATTGTACAGTATTGCTTTTTCATCAAACGAATGCCTTCTTCGTTAGATTTAGAACAAGATGATGACCGGGACGAGACGGGTAGTCTGGCTGACTCAGAGGCTAGCAGCACTTGCTCCCGTTTACCTCTGGCTTCTATTTTCGTCGAGGCAGGCAGAAATAAAATGTCCCAGGCAAAGGTAGAAGAATGTCACCGGGCAGTTACCAAATTTGTTGTTAAGGGTTTGCACCCATTTTCTACAGTAGACGCCCCTGAATTTCGGTAGGTGAATGTGAGGTTGTTGTCAGATTATCAAATGTCAGATTAGAATAGAATAGAATAGAATATTTTCCTCCTCATTAAACAGATGTTTACACTCATTCATTTTCATATGTTTTCTAGGGAGATGACAAAGGTTCTCAATCCAAAATACAAAGCCCCCAGCAGGGAAAGCTTAACCAACCACTTAATCCCTGCTTGGTATGGTGTGGAAAAGGGAAATGTGATCTCTGAACTGAAAACAGTGTCAAAGGCAGCTATCACGGCTGATGGGTGGACAAGCTTTTGTCAGGATCATTATCTCACGGTTACTCTGCACTACGTGAGCAATGGCCAGGTAAAGGAAAAGGTCCTAAAAACCAAAGCCGTGTACCAATCTCAGACAGGCTCAGCTGTAGCAGAGGAGATTGATTACATTTTAGAAGAATATGGTGTACGGGAAAAGGTTGTGGCAGCAACTGTAGACAATGCAGCGAACATGGATGTAGCCATCAAACAGCTGCAAATTGTCAAATTTCCATGCTTCGCTCATACGCTGAACCTGGGAGCGCAAAAGCTGTACAACTGCACTGCCATATCCAATTGGGCAGCACGAGTTCGAGCAGTTGTTGTCTGGATGAAGAGGTCCCACATGGCAAAAGTTGTTCTTAAAGAGAAACAAGACTTGCTCAGTAAGATACTCTCCTTACAGTACATTGCAAGCATTATACTATATGTACATGAAAATATACATGTATAGGTATGTGTATGTAAATTATTAGATAATAAATATTTACATTGTGTTGTGTATATGTGAACCCTCAGAGCTGCCCAAGCACATGCTCCTCCTGGATGTAAGGACCAGATGGAATTCCCTCTATTTGATGATGGAGAGATTCACCGAGCAGTTCCCTGCTATCCAGGCTGCAGCCATAGATCCACGCATAAGAAGGCCCATGGAGAAGGAAAGGTGATATATATTTTAAATGATAATATGACTTAAACTTTTTTTTAAACTTTGACTGGTTTTGTTTTTGTTTATTTGTGCTACATACATCTTTTTCTGTTTTTATTTACATTGTAGGTTGGACAGAATAGGCAACGAGGACTTAAGGAAAGCAGAGGAGTTTGTGCATCTCATGCGGAAGCATTACACCTCCACACTGGCCGTCTCCAGCGACAAAAGTGCAACCTGCGGTGAGATTTTGCCCATCTTGCAGAAGCTGGAGCAACAGTACACTGTGCAGGAAGGTGACTCTGCGTTCACAAGGAGCATCAAGGAGAACATTTGGAAGGATCTCTCCAAACGCTACCAGGTAAGCACAACTACATTTAATCTTACCTTGATGCTTTAGGCCAATTTGTACCACTAGTCTAATGTCATCCTATCCTCCTTTTTGAAATTGAAGGGAACTGACATTCAGAGATTCCTGGAGGAAGCCACCATCTTGGACCCCAGATTTAAATACAAAGTGAAAAGTGATGCAGTCTGGGACAGGATCAGGGAAGCTGCAATAACAGCAAATACAGTGGCAGCAAGAGATGAGGTATTTTAATTTCTATTTAAATTCTGTATGTCTTATCATTGCATTTGATTCCTTTGTGAGTGAGACCTTCTACGGCTCTGTGTTAAAAGTTATTAATGTGTTTACATCACTTCTCAAGCTCCCAGGGGAAGGAGAGACACAGAGGGAAGGCTGCGAAGATGGGGAGGAGGAAGAAGTAGAAGAACACTATGTAAGTTAACTCATTCATTTGTAATGACCTTTGGATGCTGTTTTGTCATGATTATTGACTTATATATGTTTGTTTTTTTTTTTTACTTCATGTTCATTTAATTTCAGGCACTGCCACCACCATCAAAAAAGACAGCCTTGGAAGAACTATTCGAGGAGGAGGACAACGAGCTGCAGTCAATCCGTGAATCACAGCCCCGTCTTTCCCTGGCTCAGAAGGTGGATCAGGAAATCCAGTTCTACAAAAGCCTGCCCTCCATCCCCTGCAGGGATAGCGCCGCACTGTGGTGGTGGAACAAGCAGGATACGCTGCCCTTGCTATCTGGACTGGCTGAAAACTACCTCTGTGTGCAGGCTTCCTCCACCCCATCTGAGAGGGTGTTCTCCACGGCTGGAGACACCATAAGCCCCGAAAGATCCCGTATCCTTACACACACACACACACACACACTGTGCTTGTGATTACATTGTTCTTGTAATTACATGATTCAGTATTTGTTATTTGTTGTTATTTGTTACATTTTCTTGTACAGAAAAGCAGATATGTTCATCTGCAAAAGAACTGTTAATTTTTTTTACACACACACACACACACACACACACACACACACACACACACACACACACACACACACACACTACTTGAGTGCGCGCACACACACACACACACACACACACACACACACACACACACACACACACACACACACACACACACACACACACACACACACACACACACTTGTTATTAGAGATTAATAAGTAACTGTCACAATAGAATATTTTTCATTAAAACAAAGATAAATGTTACATCAAACTGTTTATTCTCCTTTTTCCCCCAAATTGGAATCGATAAGAGAATCGATAAGGAATTGAATCGTTTCACAGAATCGATAAGGGAATCGGAATCGTAAAAATCTTATCAATTCCCATCCCTAGTATTGATACTTGTTCTCAGGCCTCACTAGGGAAAAAGGGTGGACACACTTTCCACTCCGTGAAGGGACAGGGTCGGCTAGAGTCCGATGAAGAATTAAAGGAGAGCTGGACTCACTCTCTTTAATCTCAACGCGTTTAATCAGGGTGGATGTTATTTCCTATTTTTTCTAGTATGAGGGTAGATGTCATTGTCTTTGTATATTAAAGAAAAGGAGATGATATGGTCTGTGCCTATTAGAGAAGAATAGAGGTTATTTGCCCACGCCTGCCGGTCCGTTAGGTAGGAGTCCGAAAAATAGGGAGTGCTGGGTCACTTGTCTAATGGCCATGTGCACAGAAGGGTGTTTTTAGACTCACGCCGTAAATAAACAAATAATTCTTTCTCTGAGTTAAGTTATAAAATAAGTGCTAATTGTCTATGGTAAACCATTGTCTTCAGTTTGTTTTGTTGTTGACCAAAGAGCTGCAGCCTGAAGTTTTCCTTTGTGTCCCCTTTCTTGATTCTGCAAGTGAAGATGTGTGTCTATTTAAGGAACTGTTGGACCGACAGCTGCTGCGAGCAGTCTGTCTGTGTTTTTGGAAGAATACACATACGTGTTTTCTAAGTAAGTTTTGTTTCTCTGTTTCAAATAAGGTTTTTGAAAGATCAGATGAGTGATCTGAAGTCAGAATGAATATATTGAAATACATAAGAAACAATAATTGATGTTGTTGAAATAGTCTTTGTTGGATCCATCTCATAACAATATTTGTCAGTGTGGTCATGGTATTTAACACTGACAAAGTCATTTGGTTAATTGCATTTGAAAGGACTCCACGGTTGATAAGCGGAACATATTACATACAGTTATGTCCATAAATATTTGGACTGAGACCAAGTATTTCTTATTTTGGTTCTGTACATTACCACAATGAATTTTTAAATGAAACAATTCAGATGCAGTTGTGTGCAGACTTTCAGCTTAAAGCTTTAATTCAGTAGGTTGAACAAAAAGATTGCATACAATTGTGAGGAACTAAATCATTTTTTAAACACAATTCCTTCATTTCAGGGGCTCAAAAGTAATAACTTTAATAACGGAAAATAAAATGTTCATTTCTAATACTTGGTTGAAAACCCTTCGCTGGCAATGACTCCCTGAAGTCTTGAACGCATGGGCATCACCAGATGCTGGGTTTCCTTCTTTTTAATGCTCTGCCAGGCCTTTACTGCAGCGGTTTTCAGTAACTGTTTGTTTGTGGGCCTTTCTGTCTAAAGTTTAGTCTTTAACAAGTGAAATGCATGCTCAATTGGGTTGAGATTGGGGGACTGACTTGGCCAATCAAGAATATTTCACTTCTTTGCTTTAATAAACTCCTTGGTTGCTTTGGCTGTATGTTTTGGGTCATTGTCCATCTGTATTATGAAACGCCGCCCAATCAATTTCGCTGCATTTGGCTGGATTTGAGCAGACCTTATGTCTCTGAACACCTCAGAATTCATCCGGCTGCTTCTGTCTGGTGTCACATCATCAATAAACACTAGTGACCCAGTGCGACTGGCAGTCATGCATGCCCAAGCCATCACACTGCCTCCGCCTTGTTTTACAGATGATGTGGTATGCTTTAGATCATGAGCTGTACCACGCATTCACCATACTTTTTTCTTGTCATCATTCTGGTAGAGGTTGATCTTGGTTTCATCTGTCCAAAGAATGTTCTTCCAGAACTGTGCTGGCCTTTTTAGATCTTTAGATGTCCAATCTAGCCTTTCTATTCTTGAGGCTTATGAGTGGCTTGCACCGTGCAGTGAACCCTCTGTATTTACTTTCATGCAGTCCTCTCTTTATGGTACACTTGGACATTGATATGCCTACCTCCTGGACAGTGTTTTTACTTGGTTGGCTGTTGTGAAGGGGTTTCTCTTCACCATGGAAATGATTCTGCGGAGGTTTACTGGTATATGAAGTAAATAAATAAACAAAATATAGTACAATAGAGTACAATGGAGTATAATAGATATGGTTTTAGTAGAAGAGGCTGTACTTGTGATTTATTTCCACCTAGAATAGATAGAAATAAAAAGAAAATAAATAAATAAAATAAATAAAAAGATCATTAAGAGGTTGCCATGGGCACCAATAACAGCTGTCAGAGTGACCTTCAAGGTCCAGCCAAGTGTATGTATGATGTTCTGTCCTAGCTGCGCGCTCCTTTGCCCAACTTGACAGACAGCTAACACTCTGAGGGCTAAACTAGCAAATAAAAGACTTGGAAGCAGAAGTGTATTTCCTTTGTTGTTTACTTCTTTCTTTTCTTCTATTGAAGTGTTTTTCCCTCTAGATATTTGTAAAACTGCAAGTAAACAAATAGTACAAATTAAAGAATATATTGGTTCACGTTGCACAAAGGTACATATAGCCTAACAGGCAAATGTTAGCTATAATGCTAAACACGCTACATTAAGGCAGGGTTTCATATCTAATCTAATGATGCTAGTTTCCCAAAAACGTTTTCCATCACATTAAACAGACTACAAAACAAACAGTGGCTCATACAGTATTTTGTGTACTTACAAGTAAAGCCTTCTCAAGCATGAACGTGTTAAGTAGGTGACCATCAACTTCTCGGTAAGACAGAGTACGAGTACAACTATTGCGAATGCACGTTAACTTCCTGTTAGTGCTTACCTATCTCAAAATTAACCACAAGGTGGCAGTAAAACACCATATTTAAACGTGTGCCATGACACTCCCCGTCTGGGATTTGAGAAAATACCACTACAATTAAAACTAATGGCATGTAAAACAGAAACACACAATTTACAGTCTCTAAACAATGAAGTGTTGCTCAATCTTCAGAAGACATAAGAAGCACTGTTTCAGACACAGGCCTCTCATAGGTCTTGGCTGTTCCGTTCTTGATGATCTTTATTTCGACTTTTCTGACCTTACTGTCCTTGTCAGGGAAGGTCTTGTTGATAAGGCCCATAGGCCACTCATTGCGATTGACTTGTCCGTCTTTCATCAGCACCACATCTCCCACCTTGAGGTTTGGTTGATCAGTCTGCCACTTGCTCCGGCTTTGAAGTGTTCCAATATATTCCCGCCTCCATTTGTTCCAAAACATGTCTGCGAGGCGCTGCACTTGTCTCCACTGTTGTTTATGGAGATCTTTTCCATTGAAACCTCCGGGGGGAGGAAGAGGAGTGCACACCTTCTGAGTGAGGAGCATAGCCGGGGTGAGGAGTAAAGGAGAGTCTGGGTCAGTCGTGATGGGGGACAGTGGTCTGGCATTGATGATGGCGGTTACCTCTGACATGAGTGTAGAGAGCACCTCGTGTGTCAAGTGAGTTTGGCTAGATTGAAGGAGCATTGCGTCGAGGATGCGTCTGGATATTCCGATCATTCGTTCCCAGCTGCCTCCCATGTGGGAAGAATGAGGCGGGTTAAAGACCCAGGTGCATCCCTCTTCGCTGACGTACCTTCTGATGCTTGACATGCTGGGCTCGGACAACAGGAAACCCAGTTCCCGGCAGGCACCCACGAAATTAGTTCCACAGTCTGATCGGATCTGTTTGGCAGGGCCTCGCAGACTGAAGAATCGGCGGAGGGCGTTGATGAAACTGGATGTATCCATAGACTCAATCAGTTCGATGTGGATAGCACGTGTGCTCAAGCACGTGAAAAGGACGGCCCATCGCTTACTGTTAGACTGTCCTCCCCTGGTACGGCGTGTGAGCACAGGCCAGGGGCCAAAAACATCTAGGCCAATGAAGGTGAATGGAGGTTCGGTGCTCAGGCGGTCGTGTGGTAAATCAGCCATTTTCTGTTCATTAGCTCGACCTCTGAGTTTTCTGCAAGTGATGCAGTTGTGAAGGACAGTCTTTATGAGTCCCGCCCCTGATAGTGATCTATGAGAACCTTGGCAACATGACCACTTGGTATGACAGCAGGGTGTTTCTCTTTGTATTCAAGGTTGGCCTGGCTGAGTCTTCCTCCAACTCTGATGATGCCTTCGTCATCACAATAGGGACTGAGTTTGTGTAATGAACTGTGGACAGAGATGTCTTTTCCCTGTGTGATGCTGGTGAGCTCCTCCTTAAAGGCCTCTCTTTGCACACATTTGATGATGACATTTTCGGCTGTCTTTATGTCTTCACAGGTGCGTTGCTGCTGGCAGTAATGCCATGATTGACATACCTGGTCATGCTCTTTGTTTTTCAGGGATTGGAGGATGTGAATTAGCAGGCTGATGGCTCTGGTCAGCATCTTCCATGAAGAAAAGCGGCTAAACCGCTGAGATCCAAGCTGAGACCCATCAGCAGCACACATGTGAGTGGCGAGTGCTCGCACTTCCACATCTGAGTTGGGATTGATGAGCTTGTGTGTTTCGTTATCCGGCTTTCTTGTGGCTTGTGACAAGAAGGCAGGACCTTTGAGCCAAGCACTGTGGCCTAGCATGGCTGCGGGCACAGAGCGTGTGCCTATATCGGCCGGGTTACAGCTTGTGGGAACATAATGCCATTGTGCTGGCTCTGATGTCCTCCTGATGCGCTGCACTCTGTTCTCAACATATACATAGAACCTCCTAGTCTGGTTGGTTATGTATTCTAAGACTACGCGGCTATCTGTATAAAATTCAACAGCATCAAAAACAATGTCCATTTCGCTGGTGATGATTTCTGCTATTTCTGTGGCTAAAACAGCAGCACCTAATTCTAGTCTTGGGATTGTGTGGGCAGAGTGTGGAGCTAACTTAGCTTTTCCTAGACAAATCCTGTGTGAGTATTCTCTTCTGTATCAGTAGTCTTAATGTATGCAACGGCTGCAATAGCTTTCACTGAGGCGTCTGAGAAAACGTGTAGCTCCTTCTTTATGGAGGATGAAATAGTGGCATCAGCATACGGTCTCTGAATGTGTAGCTGCTGGAGATCATTGAGAGAGTTTCTCCAAGTATTCCATTCAGTCTCCCTATCTGCAGGTAGAGGAGAGTCCCAATCGAGGTCTTTGCATGAGAGCTCTCTCAACAGCATCTTTCCCTGAATAGTGACTGGCGCAGCAAATCCTAACGGATCAAAGAGTCCATTGATGGTGGCTAGGACACCTCTCCGAGTGTAGGGTTTCACTGTGTCAGTGACTTGAAAGGTGAAAGTGTCTTCCACTATGTCCCACCTCAGGCCGAGGCTTCGCTGAATTGGTGTTGCATCAGCGACAGCGTCTAAGCTGAGGTCCTTGAGCCCTTTGGCGCGGTCTTCAGCAGGAAAAGCTTCCATAACTTCCCTACTGTTAGATGCGACTTTGTGAAGTCGAATGTTGGATGTGGCGAGCATTTCTTGAGTGCGCTTTAGCAGATTGACGGCTTCGCTGACTGTGGCTCTTGACAAAAGCCCATCATCCACATAAAACTCCCTCTCAACGAAGTGTTGTGCATCCGACCCGAACTCCTCCCCGCCGTGAGCTGCAGCACGTCGAAGGCCATATATAGCAACTGAAGGGGATGGGTTGTTGCCAAACACATGAACCTTCATGCGGTACTCACAGATGTCTTTAGCCGGGTCGTTGTGTTTGTGCCAGAAGAAGCGGAGGAAGTCTCGATGGTCTTCTTGTACAACGAAGCTGTGGAACATCTGTTCAACATCCACGGTGACTGCTACGGCCTCACGTCTGAAGCGCAGCAAAACTCCTAATAAGCTGTTATTAAGGTCAGGTCCAGAAAGGAGGACGTCGTTGAGTGACACACCCTGACACTTTGCACTTGAGTCAAAGACCACTCTGATTTGGCCTGGCTTCTGTGGATGGTAAACCCCGAAGATGGGTAAATACCAACACTCTTTTCCATCTTGGAGTTGAGGGGCTAACTCAGCATGATCACGATCAAAGATGTTTTGCATGAAAGTAACAAAGTGATTTTTCATTTCAGGCCTTCTCTCCAGAGTGCGCTGAAGAGAAGCCAGCCGTGTGAGAGCCTGGTCTCGGTTGCGAGGTAGGTGTGTGCGGGGTGTTCTGAATGGAAGTGGTGCCACCCAGCTGTTGGCACTGTCCATGTGCATCTCTCTGTCCATGACTTCTAAGAAGAGTCTGTCTTCGACAGAGAGCCCTATTTTGTTGTCATCTTTGGTTGTATTAAAGATTGTGCTTCCCAGATTACATTCATGTGGTGTAAGTGTGTCTGGGAGGAGTCTGTTTTCAGACTGAAAGCCATACCTCTCTTTGATGTGGAGCCTGTTCGGACATGGGCTGAAGAAGGAGGGACGTTCATTCTCGAGGACGTTAGTGCGGTAGGTTTTTATAGCTGCAGGCTTGTGAGTGTTCCCTAAGCAGACGTCTCCGATGATGACCCACCCTAGGTCTACTCTCTGCGCATAAGGGGCATCGTGTGGGCCGTTCCGCTGTTCTCTCACCTTGTGGACTCTGAGTAGGTCACGACCCAGCAGGAGGAGGATCTTGGCATCAGGGTCCAGTGGTGGGATGAAGTGGGCTATCGACTTGAGATGTGGGTGATGTGCTGCTGCCTCCGGGGTTGGTATTTCAGCTCGGTCGCTCGGGATGTTGTTGCACTCGATTAGTGTGGGCAGTGTGAGTGTTGTAGCTCCATCCAGTGACTGCACGATAAACCCTGTGGCTCTTCTCCCCGTCATCTCTCTTGTTCCGGCACACGTGCGGAGTGTGAAAGGTGAGTCTGACCCATGGACGTTGTACATGTCAAAGAAGGTAGACCTGGCGAGGGACCTGTTACTTTGATCATCTAACACAGCATATGCTTTTGTCACCTGTTCTGGGTTTGCTTTGGGGTAGAGCTTTACTAAGCAGATCTTGGAGCAGGACCTTGAACTTTGACCCTCTCCACAGACTTCGGTGCACTGGGAAGTGACAGCAGGCTGGGGCGTTTCTTCTGCTCTCTCCCCGCCGTAGCCAGAAAGTGGTGGCGGCGGCCCTGGATGAAGAGCAGAGATGTGACGCTCACTTTCACACTCTCTGCACTTGACGATGGCCTTACAGTCTTTGGCCATGTGGTTTGTCGAGGCACAGCACCTGAAACACACACCATTGTCCTTAAGAAAAGCCTTACGCTCATCAATGGGTTTGCTGCGGAACCCCCTGCAGCGCTTGAGGGGGTGCGGCTTCTTGTGAAGGGGGCACTGCCTCTCCACATCACCTGCATGGTGACCTGAAGCTTCCTGTTTGTCATTCTCTTGTGTTAAATCCGTCTTGTGGGCTGACACAAAACTCCTGTACGGCTTCTTAACAACGCTGTCTGGCTTTGGATATTCTGGGCCGCCACTTTGGAGTCTGAAACCTGGGTCGTTGCGTGCTCGGGCCTCTTTGGAGAGAAAATCACAAAAGAATGAAAACGGTGGAAAAGGTACGCTATGTGTGGATTTGTACTTGAAGCCCTGTGAGAGCCACCTTTCTTGAAGGTTGTGTGGCAGTTTGTCTATTATCGGGGAAATTCCCCTTGCAGTGTCTAAATAGCACAGACCAGGCAGGTAGCCTTCATCTTTAGCTGCATCAATCTCACTAACGAGGTCGCTGAGCTCTCTCAGCTTCACTGGGTCCTTGTTACTGACTTTTGGGAAATGTGTGAGTCTGTCAAAGAGTGACTTCTCTATTATCTCTGGAGACCCATAGCATTCTTCTAAACGCTCCCAAGCCTTTGTCAATCCATGGGAAGGTAGAGTAACATGCACAGCTCTTATTCTTTTGACATGCTTTGCAGACTCTGGCCCTAACCACTTCAAGAGCAAGTCAAGCTCTTCACTTGAGCTGAGATTTAGTCCATCTGTAGCGTTAGTGAATGAAGATTTCCACGCCCAATAATTCTCGGGGCAGTCATCAAACTTTGAGAGGCCTGAGGTGATAAGATCTCTGCGTGCCAAGTATCTTGCTACATCACTCACCCCTGAATCGCCATCTTGTGGTCGCCGTAGGAAGTCTCTGTTGGGCGAGGTCCTCACTGGTCCTGTTGGAGATTGCACTGGAGGAATGTGATCAGGTGTAGTAGTATCAGTGTGCCTGGGTGGTGTTGGCCTCATACTGCTCTCAAATCCTGTGTCAGCGAAACGGGCCATGGGTGCACTAAGGCGCTGTCTGGTGGGTGACCCTGGTGTCAGTAAATGAACAGTTGGGAAAAGGCGTTCTGGCGTGTCTGGCTTAGGGCGTTCAGTTGGTTGCCATTGCTGTTGCTGCGAGACATACTGCTGTGTTCTTTTCTCAACTTCTCGAATGACTGAATTGCGGTCGCCGTCTACGGATGCTGCTTCGAGCGCAGTGACTTCCGCCATGGCTGCTACCAGCTCCTTATCATGTCTCAAGTTATTCAATTTAGCGTCCAGTTGTGCTTTCTCTATCAAAAGGTCTGACTCCATTTTAGCATATTGAGCTCGTGCACGGGCTGCCTCCATTTTAGCCCTGGCTTCAGCTACTCTGCCGATTGAACTACTGCTGGATGAGGAGACAACTGACTTTGCTATTTCATCTCTGATTTGCTTGTTCTCCATCGTTCTGAACTGCTGTTTGCCGAGCGTTAGCAGTGGTGAAGACGATGAGAAGAGCCGAGACTGAAGATCACTCTCTGTGTAGTTCTGCTAGCCGTGCAGGTTACTTTTTTACTGTTCTGTCCTAGCTGCGCGCTCCTTTGCCCAACTTGACAGACAGCTAACACTCTGAGGGCTAAACTAGCAAATAAAAGACTTGGAAGCAGAAGTGTATTTCCTTTGTTGTTTACTTCTTTCTTTTCTTCTATTGAAGTGTTTTTCCCTCTAGATATTTGTATTTGTAAAAACTTCCCAAAAACGTTTTCCATCACATTAAACAGACTACAAAACAAACAGTGGCTCATACAGTATTTTGTGTACTTACAAGTAAAGCCTTCTCAAGCATGAACATGTTAAGTAGGTGACCATCAACTTCTCGGTAAGACAGAGTACGAGTACAACTATTGCGAATGCACGTTAACTTCCTGTTAGTGCTTGCCTATCTCAAAATTAACCACAAGGTGGCAGTAAAACACCATATTTAAACGTGTGCCATGACATATGATATAAAAAAATAAAAATAAAAAAAATATATTACATCATAACATATTTGAGTATACAAGCTGGATCTATAGAAAATATTTTAAAAGTTCATGACAGGTATCACAAACGGCCTTTGGATTAATTTGTTTTTCTTTAAGATAAGTCCAGATAAATTAGTTTTGGGAATATATGGCACTGCTGTCATAACACTATGGCCTAGATCAGGGGTTTTCAATTTGGGTGAATGTGAGCCTCCCCTTGGAGTAGGAAAGGACAGCCGAGGCCCCCCTTCCCCAAAATCCTGTCCGCCTGCCCTAACCCACACATACCTCTGCAGTAAATGCCATCTTTTGTGTGTTCCAGGCAATGACAAATTTCATTGACGACTGATCAAATGTAAATATTTTTTTATATTGTATTTGAAGACATTTTATTTTCAAAACTTTTTAAAAAGTGCATTCATAAATGATCTTTGCAACAGCAAATACTTTCAAACTTCATGCAAGCCTAATTGAGGCTACTTTTAAAATCACTGAACATCAGTAGGCCTATCCACAAGTCAAACAATCGGCACAGTATGTCTGGGCCTTAAGCGCACATTTGAAGGAGATGCACGTCTCGAACAAAATCAGCACAATTGACAGCTCTCTGATCAATGAACGACAACGCTGGCTGTTCACGGAACACATAACATTTAACAGTCAACTGCATTGAGGGCATGTTATCAGACCGAGCAGATGCACATATTTTCTTCAAATGTTTTAACGTTTTCAGTCACATAAAACCTCAGATTTAACCAACAAACAAAATTACGCCTTTCACGTCATTTGCACTACATGAGCGAAATCAACCCTATGGCCTAACCAATTTGTGAATTCAAGACAACACAACTTTGAGTTTCATTTTAATTGTTCATATCAGTGGGAACAATGAGGCCGCACTTTAGATGCGCAGAGATGTTCGATGCGGGGCTGCACTGCCGAGAGAAATAAACGCAAGTCGTCCTCCACCTGCACCCTTGATCTGTATTTGTTTTTAATCAGGGTCAGTGCGGAAAACCCACACTCACACAAGTAGGTGGAGGTGAAGGGGATTTTCATAGCCTTTGTGGAGATCTGGGGAAACTGCACGTAAGGGCCCCACCAACAGATCTCATGCCCAGCTCCAGCAGTTTCCGGTAGGGTGCCCCCGTGGAGAGAGTCGGGATTGACGTCCTTGGCCCGTTTCCCTGCACAGAAAAAGGAAACCGCTACATCGTCACAGCCATGGACTACTTCACTAAGTGGCCTGAGGCCTACAGCCTACCTGATCAAGGGTCAGAGACTATTGTGAACGCTTTGGTGGTAGGTATGTTCAGCAGATTCGGGGCACCGGAAGTCATCCACACAGACCAGGGCCGGAACTTTGAGTCCAGAGTGTTTAAAGCTGTGTGAAAAGCTGGGCCATAAGACCCGCACCACACCCCTTCACCCGCAGAGCAACGGCCTCGTAGAGAGGTTCAACCGCACACTGGCTCAACAACTTGCCATAGTGACAGCGAAACACCAAAGAGACTTGGAAACCCATGTCCCCCTCGTTCTGATGGCATACCGGTCTGCTGCCCAAGACTCCACCTCCTGCTCCCCTTCTCTCCTCATGTTGGGTAGGGAGATGCGCACGCCGGCCGGGATGATGATGGGCTTGCCCCCCGATGCTTCTGTGGACCCAGCAGGGTTTGAATATGCCAGGAAACTTTAGGACCGGTTGGAGTCTGCTCACGACTTTGCCAGGCGCCAGCTACAGAGTGCAGGGGCTAGACAGAAGAGGAACTAAGACGTGCATGCTAAAGGACGGCATTTCAGTGCTGGCGAGTTGGTCTGGGTGTATAACCCACAGAGAAAGAATGGTAGGTACCTGCAACTGGGAAGGTCCCTGCAGGATCCTGGAGCGACTGAGTTAGGTTGTCTATAGGGTCCAGCTGCAAACAAGAGGGAGAAAAGTTGCTCTATCACAGAGACAGACTGGCCCCCTATCGGGCACAGCGACACCACTGGCTTCGGTTGTTGAAACGCAGGGGACTGGGGACATCGTTCATTCTTCTTCCCAATCCCCCTCTCATGACCCAGGGACCTTGCTTGATTCCCCACAATCTGGGACTTTTTCCCCTACCCCGGGTCCCACTGTTGACCTGTCTTTCCCTGCCGCAGACCATGCTCGGCCGCAGAGAAATCGCAGACCTCCTAAGAGACTTTGTTTGTTCCCTCGGGGCCAAGGGACTTTGTGGAGGGGGGGGAAGTGTAACAGACTGGTTATAATGTTGATGTTCATGGTTTTGTTGTTTGCAGTTGGTTTGTATTTTGCAGGGTGTCAGCGAAAGTGTCATTGTTGATGGACGGTTCTTGTGACTTGTGGCTGTGAGTTGAGTGGGAGGGTGCTTGCTGATTGGTTGGGTGTGGAGAGGGGAGGTTCCTGGAGGGAGAGACAGAGGGATACGAGGAGAAAGCTAATGGGATGTGTTTGAGACTGACAGTTAACTTGGTTCTTTTTATTGTTTTTGGCGTGGTTACGGCCGACAGTAACCTGGATCTGCAGTTAATAAACTCACGGAAAAAATCAATAAAAGCTTTCTTTTATTTCCTATAGCGAGACGCTACAACTTGTTACTCAATACAGAGAAGAGGAACTGTGTTACAACACCTCACTGATGTGGTTCTGACATTCAGCTTCATGTGAACATACACCCTCATTGTCAAAGTCACAATGGTGTGAAGAACAACTGGATTTTTCTGGGATCTCTACTGTCCAGAGTACAGCGTGTGTTATCAGCTGATTGAACTACATTGATCCAAGAGGTTCCTCCACCTCAAACTCCTGATGTCACAAGGAGTTTCCGTGTTCCAACTGGCTAGGTTTCAAGGTTTCAAGGTTTCAAGGTTTTATTTGTCATATGCACAGCATATACAACGTATATGTTGGCAATGAAAATCTTATATCCCATATTCCTCCAACAACTCAACATACATGGTGCAAATAAGATAAATAAAATAGTGCAAAAAGAGAGAAGAATATTTACAATAACAACAATAAAGATTATATACATATGTGGAATACATTGAAAGTATTTAAATACTTTACACTGTTGAATGAGGAGGTATGGACAGATGCATATATTACGTATAACAGATGTATATATATATATATATATATATGTATAATATATATATATATATATATATATATATATATGTATAATATATATATATATATATATATATATAATATATATATATATATATATATATATATATATATAATATATATATATATATATATATATATATATTATATATATATATATATAATATATATATATATATATATATATTATATATATATATATATATATATATGTATAATATATATATATATATATATATATATATATATATTTATATGTGTATGTGTGTACTATAAACAGATGTGAGTAGACATTCACAGAGCTCAGGAATTCAGCGGTCTTATAGCCTGTGGTATAAAACTGTCTCTGAGTCTGGTGGTCTTGGTCCGGATGCTGCGGTACCGTCTGCCAGACGGCAGCAGACAGAACAGATTGTTGCTGGGGTGATGGGGGTCCTTTAATATCCTACCGGCCTTCTTCCTACACCGCTGGGTGTAGAGGTCCTCCATGAATGGCAGCTCCATCCAGGTGATGTGCTGAGCAGTTTTCACCACCCTCTGTAGAGTCTTACGGTTGAGGGCGGTGCAACTGCCATACCAGGCAGTGATGCAGCCAGTCAGGATACTCTCGATGGTGCACCTATAGAAGTTGCAGAGTATCCTGGAGTCCATGTTGAACTTCCGCAGCCTGCGGAGGAAGGAGAGCCGCTGTCGAGCCGTCTTGGATATGACCCTGGTGTGATGTGTCCATGTCAGGTCCTCACTGATGTTTACCCCGAGGAACCTGAAGCTGCTGACTCTCTCCACAGGAGTCCCGTCGATAGTGATGGGTGTGTGTGCCTCTCTCTCCCTCTTCCTGTAGTCCATAATCAGCTCCTTTGTTTTGCTGACGTTGAGATGGAGGTTGTTGTCCTGGCACCAAGATGTCAGGGCTCTAACCTCCTCTCTGTACGCCATCTCGTCGCCGCCTGTGATCAGGCCGATGACGGTCGTGTCGTCAGCAAACTTGATGATGGTGTTGGAGCTGGGTGTGGCCACGCAGTCGTGCGTGAACAGGGAGTAGAGGAGAGGGCTGAGCAGACAACCCTGAGGGGCTCCGGTGTTGAGGGTCAAGGTGGAGGATGTGATGTTCCCCATCTGCACTGCCTGGGATCTGCCCATTAGGAAGTTCATGATCCAGTCACAGAGGGCGCTGTTGAGCCCAAGGTCCCTGAGCTTCATGATGAGCTTGGATGGCAAAATGGTGTTGAATGCTGAACTGTAGTCAATGAACAGCATTCTCACATAAGTGTTCCTCTGGTCCACGTGGGAGAGGGCAGTGTGGAGGGTGAGGGAGATTGCATCATCCGTGGACCTGTTTGCTCTGTAGGCAAACTGCAGGGGGTCCAGTGAGTCAGGGAGGGAGGAGGTGATAAAAGTTTTGACTAACCGCTCAAAGAACTTCATGATGATGGAGGTGAGTGCAACTGGGCGGTAGTCATTGAGGCAGATGGGTTTTGTCTTTTTGGGGACAGGGACAATGATGGACTCTTTAAAACATGTGGGGACTACAGACTGGAGCAGTGACCTATTGAAAATGTCTCTGAACACATCTGCCAGCTGAACTGCACACACCTTGAGAGCACAGCCAGGGATGCCATCAGGTCCAGGAGCCCTGTGTGTGTTGATCCTTTTCAGAGATCTACACACATCTGCTCTGGTTAAAACCAGTGAGCAGGGATTCTGGGCCTTCTGTGCCTCCACAGCCGGGGGCCTCTCAAAGCATGCATAAAACGTGTTCAGTTCATCTGGGAGAGATGCAGACACTTCCTCAGCACCACTCGTTGTCCTTTTGTAGTCTGTTATTGTTATTAGTCCAGACCACATATTTCTGGCGTTGGAGCCCTTGTAGTTCGTTTCCACCTTGTCCCTGTATTGTCTTTTCGCACTGCTAATAGCTCTCCGGAGGGCATACCTGGAATTCCTGTACCCATCCAAATCACCGCCGCTGTGCGCGATGGCCCGTGCTTTAAGTTCAGCTCGGACCTCGCCGTTTATCCAGGGCTTCTCATTTGGGAATGTCCGTACCATAATCCGTGGCACTACGTCATCGATGCATTTGCCGATGTAGCAAATGACCGCGCCAGTGTGTGTGTTTATGTCGTCCTCCTCATACACACACCACTCCGTGATGCCAAAGCAGTGGCGGAGAGCAGAGGCAGACTGTTCGGACCAACGCTGCACTGTCCTCGTCACAGGTTGGTCCCTCTTCAGTCTCTGCCGGTAAACCGGGAGCAGAAGAAGAGATATGTGGTCTGACTTGCCGAAGGGGGGCGGGGGAGGGCTTTATATCCATGCCGGAAAGGAGTGTAAACATGGTCCAGTTTATTTCCACCGCGTGTGGGGCAACTGACGTGCTGATAGTATTTCGGCAGGACTTTCTTCATGTTGGCTCTGTTAAAATCCCCGGCCACAATAAATGCGGCCTCTGGCCGAGAAGTCTCTGTCCTGTCGATAATCCCATACAGCTCCTCCAGCGCTGTGTTGTTGTCAGCGTGCGACGGAACATACACTGCTGTTAGAACAACCGATGTGAACTCCCTCGGAAGATAAAAAGGCCGGCATCTGATCATGATATGCTCTAGGCTGGGAGAACAGTCCAAAGAAATTATTTCCACATCTGAGCACCACTTGTTGTTAATCATGAAGCACACACCTCCTCCCTTGCTTGAGTTTATTGTCCGGTCCTGGTGATGAATGGAGAATCCGTGTGGAGCAATGGCGGCGTCCGGTATCGTGGGGTCGAGCCAAGTCTCCGTGAAAACCAAAACATTACAGGTCTTAATGTCCCATTGAAATGCCACCCTGCTACGGAGTTCGTCCAGCTTATTATCCAGGGATTGGACATTTGCCAGAAGTAAACTCGGTAAAGGAGGCCTGTTTTCACGTTTCCTCAGCCTGACCAGGACCCCGGCCCGGGATCCCCGCCGTCTCTTCCTCCTGCGCTGCACAGGTAGAGCTCCAGCAGGTAACACAGAGACTCTCCATTGTTTGCAGGTCGTCGTGGATTATTGCTGTCCACCAGCGACCTGATGTGTAAAAGTTGTTCTCTATCATATTGGATGATAAGGCTCGCTTGGGAAGTTTGCATGTTGCAAAAAAAAGTTTAAAACAACCAACAAAGTAAAACAATAAAAACACTAAGATGTGGAGTTGTTGAGGCGCTCGAGACACGGCAGCCACCCTCGGCGCCATCTTGGCCATGGCTACATGAGGACAGCGAATACTTGACTGTTCTTATTTTGACAACATTTTGAGACCGGGCTTGTCTTAAAAACTTTCCTCAGATTGTTGTATTCTCTGAACAAATGATGCAATCAGTTTACAACATAGCTGTACAAGATGCTTCTTTTTGGTGGTGTAGGAAAAAGATGCCTACATGTTTAGGAGCAGATGCTGCTTGTTTAATGATGGTCTGTAATGCTGAAGCGATTGCTACTGTTATTCTTTATTAGTCTGAAACGATTAGCAGATTATTGTTATACAGAACAATCCTGACATATAAATTAGCTATTGATAAACGTGTTGTCATTGTACTGGAATTACTCTCATGAATTAAACCGAAAACAGTATCTGGTTAAAGATGAACTGATTTGACCTCCTAGAGGGTGAGTGATGTTGTAAATGCTTCACAAATTATTCACAGATGCATTGTGAAAAATAAATAATAGGAAGTACAATTTTTTTAATTGATCAAATAGTCTTTTACCAAAGCGGCTTAATTTAGTTCCAGCTTAAGAATTTGATAATAATAGGGTACTCAATTTATTTTCTTTTAATCTGAAAATCTAAACCATGTTGTTTTTTACCGGATAAGTAAAAGTCATTTATCCCATTTTTTGAAAAACATCCTTAAAGAGCAAATATTTGTTCCATCTTTAATATTTCTATTTGAAGACTTGGAGTTCTTTGCTAAAGAAGGCTGAAGCTAATCTTGGATCAATATGTTAATATTTTGCATATTGTAAACATATATAGGCTGTGTTTGTTCAAACGTGAGTTTGACGCACATTGGACGGAAGGAATAGAGACTTTGATTGACTTTTGATCACCTAAATAAACATTTATTACACTCTAGTGTAACTCACTAAAA
The DNA here is from genome assembly GCF_036324505.1 of Eleginops maclovinus. Classification (NCBI taxonomy): domain Eukaryota; kingdom Metazoa; phylum Chordata; class Actinopteri; order Perciformes; family Eleginopidae; genus Eleginops; species Eleginops maclovinus. The sequence continues at coordinate 26,945 of NC_086368.1, read as the reverse complement.
TAAATTGTTAAGCGTTGATTCTGAAACCTTATATTATTGATAAACCATATATTCAAACCATAATGATGGAAGTGAAATGGCTCTAACACTCATTTGCTTCAGCATCTGGTGCTGGAATGGTTTAGTATGATAGGTTTGGCTAATTATTTCTTTAGCATGCTCATACTGGAACATCATTCTGAGATATGTTCACTTTTGGACATAAAATATACAATTAGGCCCAATGTCCACAAGGCCATTTAGAGTCTCCTTGAAGTAAATTTGATAGGCTTCGTGTTTCCTGTAGGCAGTACCTATAGTTTAATTCAGTGTATTGATGATTTGTCTAAACACCTGAAGTAACTTGTGCTGTTGATACAAATGCTTTGTTGCAATATTTGTTTTATAGGGACATGAGAATGTCACTAGTAAATCCAGCTGGTGAAACAACAAGTAACCTTTTTTTTTTACATGAGATCTCAAGACTGATTTTAGATTTTGCAAAGACAGAATAAATTGATTTGGTCAATTCCTTAATCACCGACAGGTGATTAATGCTAGTTTTTAGAATGCACACAATTTTGATTACAATGGATTGAAACATGATGCATTCGACTTGACTTTTTGACGTTCTTGGTTTTTTATTTTGACTGAAAGAAGTTTTGAAACATGGTTACTATGACTTAGAGACCAGTGTTTCAAAGAGGGGTATAATGGGTTTTATTGATGAATTTAATAATTGTACTTGAGGATTTTGTTCCACAATACAGGGCACATCTATACAACGATACCATCTTGTTCACAATCTTCTTGACGCCATCTTGTTTCCATCCCAAGTGACTGTATCTAAGTTTCAAGTCCATGTTTGGATTATTACATTTATTTTTCTAAAGGAAATCCTTTTGCTGATTCTGCAGTGAAATCTGCCACTGTTTCTTTTAAGAAGCATTCACTTAAGATGCCTCCTAACTTCTCTGTGTCACAGGAATCTTTAAACCCTCAATGTCTTTTAGAGATGTACAATTTACAGGATGACATTGTGCTTCTGGGTAAAGCATAACTAAATGTATTGTTCAAAAGTGGGACTCAAATGGGTTCATCACTGTACAATTTAACCAAATAACTTTGCAGGAGATGTCTGGTGTGTGCTACAATATGGGTCAGATGAAAAGCACAACACAAACAGTATTTCATGGTTTCTGAAAGTGTTCAAATGACAGATAAGATTTTAAGGCCATAGTGGTCTACTTTAAGCTGTTAACCCATGACTTTAGAGCTGTTTCTACCCAGGTCAAAATCCTTCTCTTGCACCTTGAAGAAAGAAAATTGGGTTATTCGCTCCAGACTGGGTTCCAGGAGATGTTTTAAGGAGCTGTGTCTTGATGCAGACTGTCAATACAGGCAGCCGGATGACTGCTTAAGATATTTCTTCAAGCAATTCTTCCATTGCTACTACTATCCTGTGGGTTTTAGCTCAAAGTGAAACCCGACTTCTGAGATAGATTCCAGCCCAGTATATTGAAGATTCCGGAGAGCATATAGAAAATTTACCATCAACAGTTCTTTTAAAGAAGCTTTAGTTATTTGGACTACAGTTCCATTAACTTCTAAAGGTCACGTAGGAAGACCAGAACGTGCACTTCATGAAGAGTGTATACTGGACAAAGCAACAGAATCAGAACGAGTGGATGCCAGTTACAGGGTGCTTTAAAACTCACTGGTTGAAGAACTTTTGCTACAGGAGTTTTTTTTTTCTTTTTTCCTATCCACAAATAGGAGTAACTAGTACAAGTTCCTGCAATGTTTTATGAATACTGTAGGAATATTGATGAGCAATTCAATCACCCTGTTAGTAGATATGTCATTTACATGATGTTTGTTAAACCTGGATGGGACAATTAGATTTTTCCTCTTTAATCAAACAGAGGTTATTTTCATAATCCTAAATGATGATCCCATTTAATTAGAGAAAATTAGCGCATTAGTCTTTTTTTCCACTTTTTAAGTCAAATTGAAAGGGTGTTTTTTTGGCTATTGTGAATAGGTGCATGCAACCTGTGACTTCTGCCTGTGAGTAGGATAATTATACATTTGATAAGTATGTTTCAGTAAGTTTTTTCAAGGGCAGAACTCTATATGATTAAAAGGAGGGAATGTTAATGCAATCTAAGTTCAATTTATTGAATTATATAAGACTAAGGTTATTCCGAAAGTTTCAAGCGAGTGGCCTAAATATACGCACCATATGTTTGCAATATCTTAAAACCTTTGAAATGTATGAGTTGTATATTCTGGGAGTAAGGCCTTAAAAGGTAGACAGATAGTAAGGCTGACCTGTTGCCTCCCAAGGTCAAAAGACCGTATATAACCTGTTCCATTCTTCCAAGCTACGGGGAGACCCCACGCGTTTTACTGCTGGAAGCATGGTGTTTTCACAGTAATATGCTTGTTACGTAACAATATAATATTTAACCTCATCCATTTCTGTGTCCGTGTCTTAATGTGTTTCTATTGATTAATGTTGTAAAGTGTCGGATCCACGACAAGATGCTGTATGAGAAAACCGATGTGATTTTGGAACATTGAATAATGTAAATCTATTCTAGTACACCTCAACAATGGAATTATGATCAGTAAAAACGGCCACAATATGGGACCTTTAAATTTTGACTGGATCATTTGGCATGCAGGAGGACCGTAGCTGTGTTTCCCTTGTAGACTTACTGTGCCGTTATGTTAATCAATATTGTTATACTTTACAGAGAAGCATCTTGGTCTATTTAAGACTCTTGGTCCTCAAACAATTAATATTCTTAAGGCTACCCATAACACATCCACAAATCCCCATGACAGTTCTGACAGTAGGCACATTGCGTTACTCCCACCTTCAGAGAGTCAGAGGTAGACTCATATTTTAATGCATTTGAATGCATCGCTGCTATATTCCAGTGGCCAAAGAGTCTATGGTATCTGTTGTTGCATTGCAAATTAGTGGGAAAAGCTCAGGAAGTCTGTACTTCCCTGACCATGGAGGAAAGCTTCAATTATAACATTGTTAAAGTCACAAGAATTGTAGAACTGTCAACCAGACCTATATAGAGTTTGTGAGAGAACAAGGTGGCCCTTTTGATAAATGGTCCCAAGCCAGCAAAATCACAAACATGTACGAGATGCGTGAGCACATTTTTTGGAAAAAATGTAAAATCAGCTGACCGAGAAAAATTACATATCTAAATGAGCAGAACATTGTGTCACTTTCTGCTGCACTAGTACTGGCAGATGAATTTGTTCTAACTCACAAAAGTGTTTTTACTCTTCCAGTTCACCGTGATCCTGTTGCAGGGGACAAAAGGTTAAAATCTCCTCCGATGTTCTGTTGTAACCAAAAGGATGCTACTGAAAACAGAGGGTGCTATTACTGCCATTTGCAGGAACACCTCATCGCAGTCTGTCCCACTCTTAAAAGAAAAGAGCATGAAAATAGCACTATGTCCTCCTAGAAAAATGTACATTCGTTAAGGGAGGAAAACAATATCGATGAGGCTTTCAAGCCCTTTATTTCTCAGGGGACGATGTCTTTAGTGAGACATGGAATGCATCACTATTCTAAGGGATACAGGTGCAAAGAGATCCTTAATTTCTGGTAGTGTCTTGCTGTTTTCTGCTCTGTCTCTGTCTGGGTCAGATATTTTAGCAAGGAGAGTGAACATGAGTGTATCGCATGCCCCCTTACATTTTATTCAACTGTCTTCCAGAGACATGTCACGCAAATTGGAAGTTGCTGTGCAACATCATTTTCCGTTTGCAGGTGATTTCATCTTAGAGAATAAAATGGCTGAAACAAAAAGTTCCCGTCTCCTTCAGCTAGTAGTGTTCCGATCGTCAATGTGCCTATAACTGATTGATTCTGTGTGTATCTGTGTGTCTAACATCCTGACTGTAAATGCGGCAGGAGTGGTTCAGTCTGTAGGGACTTCACCCCCCGATCGGACCAATAAATACGGAATATGGACTTGTACTGGACAGGTGGGCTGGTCCTCCTGGGCCACTGCAGAGATGCCCTTGAGCAAGGCACCGAACCCTTAACTGATCCCTGGCGCTGGTTAGACTGGCTGCCTCTACACTCAAAAAATGCATGTGCGTGTATATAACGGAGCGGAAAAACTGCATTTCCCCCTCGGGGATCAGTAAAGGTCCATCTTAATCTTAATCTTAAATGTAATTTAAGTGTATTCCTCAACTACAAATAACAAAACTGATTGTAAGCAACACAGTTTTCTATTAAACCGCTATTGCATTGCATACATATCATTGGAAGATATTCCTAAAGTACCTTCCATTTGTTTCCCCTTGTAATAACGCCTCTTTCTTTTTTTCCTTGTTCGCAGTAATGATCTAAGGGCATTAGGGTGTTGCATACTGCTCTGGCTCACTAAATACACATTTTGTTTTAGTAGCTGATGGTGAAGGTATAACACACTAACCTGGTCTCTTATTGAGTGACAGTGTCCATACTCCGTCTCCGTAGTGAAGGAGACACAGCCCACCAGCTTGGTTCCCGTCAGGGCAGTGATGCCATCATCGTAGACAGCCAAAACACATAGCTCATAGTCTCGCGACGACGCCAGGTCACTCAGCAGGAAGTACTTGTGGTTGGCCGGGATCATCCTGAATAAGTCGGAGAGAGACACAGAAACATTTTAGTCTGTATGTTCTATATTTATGCTAATCTGTAGATTGTTTGTAGACTATAGTTTTCGGTTTCGGAGAGATCATTATTTCAGCTTTAAATCTGTTCTCACTTTCAATTATCAAATATAGCGTCTGGGTAACAGGTGATACATGTAAAACTATGATGATCCTTGTAGCCATTCAGCGTCAGTTCTGCAGATGTAAGGCTGCCTCTAGCAGCCAGAGTATGTATAACTTGGGCAACGGAGAAAGAAACGTGAAACACTATAAAGAGTCGGAATGGGGATTAGGTTGGTTTGGATATTCTTAGAGAGACAGTTGGTCATATCAAAATAACTGTGTGAACCTGAGTTATTAAGTCAGGTATATAACATAGTTAAATTACGTACGTCTAGCAACAAACTTACTTATTTTAACCCATACCATGATCATTTTCCGACAGTACACAGTACTTTACATCAGGGAGTTACAGGGGGGCGTTACGGTAATCATGCTGTAATTTCCAGGTCTCCTGTGTGCTGCTGTAGTGTTTTTCAACCTTTATTGAACCACGGAACATTTTATATATTGGAAAAATCTTGCGGCACACCACAAACCAAAAATATTACAAAATGACACTTGGTAGCCTAATACAGTATATTCAATTACAGTGTAGTTTCTCAATTTATTTACACTCACCCAGTGTGAAACTTGGGCCTGTTTAAATGAACACAAAGCCAATATCCTGGCAGGAATGGAAGAAAGACACAAACGAAGCTCTTCCTAAATATTTCTCAGTCTCTCTCTGTTTTTTGTTTTTATCGCAGTCAGGCTTGAAAAGCTCAGCTCACACAGATATGTTGTGGAAAATGGGAGCAAAGTCAGAAAAGCTTTGTTGGCCAGAATGGGGAACTCCTTGGAAGCAGTCAGCCAAAAACTGTCCAAAAGAAGATCAGCAAATCTTAGCTTTAACCCACGATCTTGTTTCAGTTCAGTTAGTTCCTCCTGCTCCTGTAGAGGCATGTCCTTTCCAACAACTGATGCTGAGCTGTATGGGTCCCTAACCCAGTCGAGACATTCAGTGGAGGCTGAAGAGAAATAAAATGACAACTTTTCCTCAAGAGTTTTCAACTGTTTATCTATTACCTCACACAGTGCAGCAGTGTGATCTTGCCGTTTCTCTGTGAGTGGGAAATCTCAAGATTGGCATTTTGCACATGCTGTTGCCAGAGATGCACCTTTAAATGGAATCTATTTTATCTGTGCTTGTAAGCAGGTTTTCCTTTCTGCCTTGCATCCGGGTGTTGAGTTCATTCAGATGATGAAATATATCTGCCAGGTATGCCAGCTTTGCACACCACTCGTCACTTGAACACAGATTGGAGTAATCGGACCTCTCGTTTGTCAGAAACACCTTAAGTTCCTTCCGCAGCTCATACACACGGGCCAGCACCTTGCCACGCGACAACCAGCGGACCTCCGTATGGAGCAATAGGGCTGTATGCTCCGCTCCCATTTCCTCACACAAAGATGCAAATATACGACTTTTCAAAGGTTCTGTCTTTACAAAGTTCACTATGCGCACAACATCATCCAACACAGGAACTAGTTCTGCTGGTAAAGTCTTTGCAACGAGGGCCTTGCGGTGCAAAAAACAGTGCGTAGTAATAAGAGCAGGGTTTCTTTCCTTCACTCTGCTAACAAAGCCTTTGGTGCGCCCGACCATGGCTGCAGCTCCATCAGTGCAAACACTTGAGCAATTTTCCCACGTAAGTCCTTCCTGGTCAAGATATTCCGATGCGACCCAAAACATTTCCTCTCCTTTCATTTTCTCTGGCAGTGTCTTGCAAAACAGGAAGTTTTCTCTAATGGCATCTCCATCCTCAAAACGCACATTGGCCAACATCTGAGCATGGCCACTAATGTCCTGAGGCCGAGCATCCCGTTGACTATGCCTTTACAGGCAGGTAGTATTAATGTCTCTGCCACAGTGTGGGACTTCTTTGATTTAGCTACGAGTTCAGCAACTAGCTAACTAGCGTTGAGGGCTTTCTCATTTACCTTTGTGGTTTTTCTCATAAAAGTTGCCTGTTTCGCTGTGTTTTCACGCAGGCGAACAACATAGTCCATCGGCTTGTTTAGAAGCGACGGGTGTTTAGTGTGGAGATGGCGTTTAAGCTTGCTTAGCACCATTGCACTGTTGGACAGCTTCTCCCAACACACCAAGCAGGTGAGTCAATGTCGTCTCATCCCCGGTGAAAGTAAATCCGAACGAAAGATAGCTCTCGTTGTATTGCCTCAAGCTCACCGTCTTTGCTTTCTTTTTACCACCACTCGTACTAGGGCCTTCATCTGGGTCAGAATCTCGTCCAGGGCCAAGTTCGGAGTTTGCACTTTTCCTTTTAAAAAACTTCTCCATCACTGTCACCCTGACCTGTCGCAGGCATCACTAATTCTCTTGTCTCTAAGAAGGAATGAGGCAATTACCTACCTGTTGCCACCCAGACGAATATTACATTACTCTGCCAGTAACTATATTACAGCACAGACACTCCACAATGGCATATCATTTGCAGATAATAATTAATAAATGTTCATTTTTGAAAACAAACATTAAGACTTATGAATTGCATAAAAATCACTGTGCTGCTGATAATGCCTATTAGCTTAACTTAAGTCACTCTTGGTAAAACTCTTTATCATGGCAGTTACCTCACGCTGTATATCTAATCACACTTTAGTATGGTTCAGGCACTTATAACTCTCCTCTCTTAGCGGCTTTTGGTTATTCCACAGTAGCTTAGGCTCCTTTTGGCTTAGTTAACGGCAGCCACCGTAGCTTGAACACTAGTGATGGCTCTCCCCCACCCTCTGGTGTTCTCTCCTGTTCTACGTTCCTTATTGTCTGTTATTTCCCTGCCTCATTTACTGGTAACAGTACATGTGTTAATTGTAGTATAGGTGCTAGTTCGGAGGCGGGAATTGCAGTGATATAAGCACTGCTCCAAACCTTAGAAAGTCAGTCGTTAGCTCCTGCTAGCCGCCACCCGGCAAATCCCCAGCAGAAGAGGTTGAAGGTATCAGCCCCATGATTCTGAGGACCTGCAGCTGTTTCCTGTTCTAAAAAAACTGTTTAACCTGAGCCTGTACCTTGAGACCATCTTGCAGCTGTGGAAGATGTCCTGCGTTGTTTCAGTCCCTAAAAAGATGACTCCTTCTGGGCTGAAGGACCATCACCCACTAGTTCTTAAATCTTATGTGATGAAGTTACTGGAGAGAATGTTCTTGGCCCATCTCAGACCGAAGGTGAGATTATCTATAGACCCTCTGCAGTTTGCTTACCAGCCTCACCTAGGGGTGGACGACGCCATTATTTACCTGTTGCAGCGTGCTCACTCCTACCTGACTTTAAATACAACTCAGAGTCATGACACCGGCAGAAGCTTTCTGATGACTGGAACCAAGCTGGTGGGCTGTGTCTCCTTCACTACGGAGACGGGCACTGTCACTCAATAAGAGACCAGGGTGTATAAAGGTATTTTGTGGCGTGGACGGGAAATAATCATCTGCTTCTGAATGGGGCCAAGACCAGAGAGATGGTCATTGACATCTGGATGAAGAGAACGTCTCCAGAGCCCCTGTGCATTCTGGGAGAGGATGTTGTTGTGGTGGACCACAAGTACTTGGGAGTGGACTTAGACAACAGACTGAACCGGACCCGGATGAGAATATTTTCTGAGGAAGCTATGATCCTTCAATGTGTGCAGCAAGATGTTGGAGATAATTCTACCTGGAGATCTGTTGTTGACAGTGCACTCTTCTTTGCTGTAGTCTCCTGGGGGGAGATTCAGCAGGCTGAATAAAGCTGGCTCAGCCATTGGCATCAAACTGGACACTTTTGTAGCTGTGGTGGAGAGGAGGACTCTGAACAAACTGTTATCAATCATGGATAACCCCACCCACCCTCTCGACCAGCTCCGCTGTCATTAAGGACAGATACAGGAGAACAGTCGTGCCAGTCTCACCTCTGGCTGGCAGAGAACTAACTGACCCAAAGTTTGTGTCCACTATTCCATAACGCAGAAAAGATATATATATATATATATATATATATATATATATATATCTGTATATCTGTAGCAGGTGATTTTAATGTTGTTGGGTACAGAAACGATGGTGGAATGTTAAAAACATGCTGGGACTACAGACCGCTTCAGTGACCTGTTACAGAGGCCGGCCGCACCACCGACGGGACATGAACTACAGTAGGCGGGACATGAGCTTGAGTCGGCGGGGCCCTCGACTGGACAGGGACATGGGTTGGTGGGACCACCAACAGAACAGGTGTCGGAGGGAACACCGACTTGAGGGGGTGAGGAGTTGGCGGGACCCCCGGCGGAACAGGTGACGGCGGGACCCCAAACGGAGCAGGTGTTGGCGGGACCCCCAACAGAAAAGCTGATGGCGGGACCCCCAACAGAACAGGTCTCCACGGGACCCCAAACAGGACAGGAGCAGGTGTTGGCGAGACCCCCATCTGAACAGGTGACGGCAGGACCCCCAATAACGGAGCAGGAACAGGTGTTGGCGGGACCCCCATCGGAACAGGTGAAGGCGGGACTCCCACCGGAGCAGGAACCGGCGAGACTGGAGGCGACTGGACAGGCGATGCCGGAGTCGACAGGCCGGGCCGGAGTCGACAGGACAGGCCGGGCCGGAGTCGACTGGACAGGCCGGGCCGGAGTCGACAGGATAGGCCGGGCTGGTGTCGGCCGTGCCGCCGACCAGACAGCAGGGGCTGGAGTCGGCCAGGCCGCTGACAGGACAGGCAGGGCTGGAGTCGGCCGGACTGCAGCTGGGAGCATGGCGGCCAGGGCTTGGCCTGGAAATATGGCTGCTAGGGCCGGAACTGCAGACGGGTACGCAGCTGCTAGGGCCAAAACTTCAGCCGGAAGAGTGGGTGCAGGAGGCTTGGCTGCAGGAGGCTTGGACGCAGGAAGCGTCATGGCTGTGACACAAGTTTTAAACGAAAGGGTGCAGGCTTTCTGGGGAATTGACAAATGTCCTTAAATAGTCCGGCAGTGAGTTCTCGAACCATGGCTTAGCTGCCAATTCCCGGTGTGCATGAAGAAGAGCTACATCCTGAGCCTCTTTAGAACCTGCTCTCCTCCACTCTCCATAGATACATAAAATGTTGTAGGAAAACTCCACAGGAGCATCCTCAAAAAGTACTGCTGGGTCAATTTTTGGGTTTGGTCATTCTGTCAAGGTTGGGGAAACTGGACCCAAGTGCAGTAAATCAAGGGGAAGCAGGTAAGGGTCAAAAACTAAAAGCGAGCTTTATTCAAAAGCTGTTGATGAAATCACGAATCAAGGGGAACACAGGACATGAAAAACACTTAGCCTCAGACATGAAGGGCGACAGGAACAGGGAGGTAACATGGAAGGGATCAGGGAAGAAATGACAACGACCGAACAACAGACAAAAGGGAAACGGACTAAATACACATGGGTAATCACAAGACGAGAGACAGCTGGAAGGGGGAGGAGAAACACAGTTGCAACAGGTGAACACAATAACGCAATCAGGCACAGGAGGGAAACGCAGACAGGAAGTGAAGCTTAACATGACAGAAGTGGGGAAAACATTTCAAAATAAAACCCACAACACAAGGACATGACGGATACGAAACAAGGATCATGACAATGATAATAAAAACCCTTGAACCTTGAACTCAACCACCATATTTAGTGCAGCCCAGGGTTGTCTGAGTTACTTAATAGAGATATTAACCCTGTATTATCAGAGTACTTAATAATTAAAATCATTTGGTGCATAGGTACGACAATCTTCATTGTAGAGTGAAAAGAACAGTTGATCTCACGCAGCCCTGGGGGCCCCCTACATTGGTTGTAATGCCAGATGACATGGTTTTGTTCAGCTTCACCGGTTGCTCTCTGCTGGTTAGGAGAGGCATACCATTAAATCAGGTTTGGATAAGGGTGAAAGTGATCATACTCTGTCTCTCAATGCGGATGACTTACTAACATACCTCTCGAGACCGGAACAATCTCTTCCTGCTTTGATGGATACATTGGCAGAATTTGGTAAAATATCAGGCTACAAGGTTAACATAAGCAAAAGTGTAATTATGCCTCTTAATGCCAAAGCTAAGAGTCAACCTCCTGATACTATGCTTCACTGGAGCCCTAATTATATCACCTACTTAGGACTTAAGATTTCTAATGAGATAAAAAATATGTTCTCCCTTAATTACACACCATTACTAAATCAAACAAAAGAAGATTGTAAGAGGTGGAGTGGCCTACCCTTATCTATAATAGGGAGAGTCAATTGCATTAAAACATATAATATATAAGAGTATATTGCCAAAATTCCTTTATTTTTTCCATATGCTCCCCATTCCAATCCCAAAACCTTTTTTCAAACAAATCAATTATTGACTCACTCAGTTTACATGGAAAAACTAGCCATCCAGGGTTAAATTGACAGTACTACAGAACCCTCTATAAAGAGGTGGACTGAAGGTGCCTAACTTTGAGTACTTCTACATGGCAGCACACATTAGAAGCAGTATGGATGTGGCAGACCGAGCAAGCACACCCACCTGTATGGTTACATATTGAACAGCATCACCTATATAGGTTGAAATTGGAATCAGTACCATATGTACGCTGCTTAAAGTCTCTCCTGGTTATTACCACAAACCCAATTGTTGTCCATACATATAAGATCTTACTACTAATTCGGAAAAACCAGGTTGTATTGAATCTATTTACAATAAATCTCCTTTTTAAAAAAAACCCTTCTCTGCTAAATCCCTTACAGATGGTATCACAAATATGTGGTTTACAAAAGGTATTAAAACCTTTGGAAACCTATTTAAAGACAGATCCCTCATGACTTTTGAAGAGCTCTCTTTACAGTACGGGCTACCACGCACTCACTTACTTACGAGCAAGATGGCGCCGAGGATGGCTGCCGTGTCTCGAGCTCCTCAACAACTCCACATCTTAGTGTTTTTATTGTTTTACTTTGTTGGTTGTTTTTAACTTTTTTTGCAACATGCAAACCGCCCAAGCGAGCCCTATCATCCAATATGATAGAGAACAACTTTTACACATCAGGTCGCTGGTGGACAGCAATAATCCACGACGACCTGCAAACAATGGAGAGTCTCCGTGTTTACCTGCTGGAGCTCTACCTGTGGAGCGCAGGAGGAAGAGACCACGAGGTTCCCGGGCCGGGGTCCTGGTCAGGCTGAGGAAACGTGAAAACAGGCCTCCTCTACCGAGTTTACTTCTGGCAAATGTCCAATCCCTGGATAATAAGCTGGACGAACTCCGTAGCAGGGTGGCATTTCAACGGGACATTAAGACCTGTAATGTTTTGGTTTTCACGGAGACTTGGCTCGACCCCACGATACCGGACGCCGCCATTGCTCCACACGGATTCTCCATTCATCGCCAGGACCGGACAATAAACTCAGGGAAGAGCAAGGGAGGAGGTGTCTGCTTCATGATCAACAACAACTGGTGCTCAGATGTGGAGATCATTTCTTCGGACTGTTCTCCCAGCCTAGAGCACATCATGATCGGATGCCGGCCTTTTTATCTGCCGAGGGAGTTCACATCTGTTGTTCTAACAGCAGTGTATGTTCCGCCGCACGCTGACAACAACACAGCGCTGGAGGAGCTGTATGGGATTATCGACAGGACAGAGACTTCTCGGCCAGAGGCCGCATTTATTGTGGCCGGGGATTTTAACAGAGCCAACATGAAGAAAGTCCTGCCGAAATACTATCAGCACGTCAGCTGCCCCACGCGCGGTGGAAATACACTGGACCATGTTTACACTCCTTTCCGGCATGGATATAAAGCCCTCCCCCGCCCCCCCTTCGGCAAGTCAGACCACATATCTCTTCTTCTGCTCCCCTGTTTACCGGCAGAGACTGAAGAGGGACCGACCTGTGACAAGGACAGTGCAGCGTTGGTCCGAGCAGTCTGACTCTGCTCTCCGCCACTGCTTTGGCATCACGGAGTGGTGTGTGTTTGAGGAGGACGATATAAACACACACACTGACGCGGTCATTTGCTACATCGGCAAATGCATCGATGACGTCGTGCCGCGGATTACTGTACGGACATTCCCAAATGAGAAGCCCTGGATAAACGGCGAGGTCCGAGCTAAACTTAAAGCACGGGCCATCGCGCACAGCGGCGGTGATTTGGATGAGTACAGGAATTCCAGGTATGCACTCCGGAGAGCTATTAGCAGTGCGAAAAGACAATACAGGGACAAGGTGGAGTCGAACTACAAGGGCTCCAACGCCAGAAATATGTGGTCTGGACTAAAAACAATAACAGACTACAAAAGGACAACGAGTGGTGCTGAGGAAGTGTCTGCATCTCTCCCAGATGAACTGAACACATTTTATGCACGCTTTGAGAAGCCCCCGGCTGTGGAGGCACCAAAGGCCCAGGATCCCTGCTCACTGGTTTTAACCAGTGCAGATGTGTGTAGATCTCTGAAAAGGATCAACGCACACAGGGCTCCAGGACCTGATGGCATCCCTGGCCGTGCTCTCAAGGTGTGTGCAGTTCAGCTGGCAGATGTGTTCACAGACATTTTCAATAGGTCACTGCTCCAGTCTGTAGTCCCCACATGCTTTAAAGAGTCCATCATTGTCCCTGTCCCCAAAAAGACAAAACCCATCTGCCTCAATGACTACCGCCCAGTTGCACTCACCTCCATCATCATGAAGTGCTTTGAGCGGTTAGTCAAAACTTTTATCACCTCCTCCCTCCCTGACTCACTGGACCCCCTGCAGTTTGCCTACAGAGCAAACAGGTCCACGGATGATGCCATCTCCCTCACCCTCCACACTGCCCTCTCCCACCTGGACCAGAGGAACACTTATGTGAGAATGCTGTTCATTGACTACAGTTCAGCATTCAACACCATTGTGCCCTCCAAGCTCATCATTAAGCTCAGGGACCTTGGGCTCAACAGCGCCCTCTGTGACTGGATCATGAGCTTCCTGACGGGCAGATCCCAGGCAGTGCGGATGGGGAACATCACATCCTCCACCTTGACCCTCAACACCGGAGCCCCTCAGGGTTGTGTGCTCAGCCCTCTCCTCTACTCCCTGTTCACGCACGACTGCGTGGCCACACACAGCTCCAACACCATCATCAAGTTTGCTGACGACACGACCGTCATCGGCCTGATCACAGACGGCGACGAGACGGCGTACAGAGAGGAGGTCAGAGCCCTGACATCTTGGTGCCAGGACAACAACCTCCATCTCAACGTCAGCAAAACAAAGGAGCTGATTGTGGACTACAGGAAGAGGCAGAGAGAGGCACACACACCCATCACCATCGACGGGACTCCTGTGGAGAGAGTCAGCAGCTTCAGGTTCCTCGGGGTAAACATCAGTGAGGACCTGACATGGACACATCACACCAGGGTCATATCCAAGACGGCTCGACAGCGGCTCTTCTTCCTCCGCAGGCTGCGGAAGTTCAACATGGACTCCAGGATACTCTGCAACTTCTACAGGTGCACCATCGAGAGTATCCTGACTGGCTGCATCACCGCCTGGTATGGCAGTTGCACCGCCCTCAACCGTAAGACTCTACAGAGGGTGGTGAAAACTGCTCAGCACATCACCAGGACGGAGCTGCCATCCATGGAGGACCTCTACACCCAGCGGTGTAGGAAGAAGGCCGGTAGGATATTAAAGGACCCCCATCACCCCAGCAACAATCTGTTCTGTCTGCTGCCGTCTGGCAGACGGTACCGCAGCATCCGGACCAAGACCACCAGACTCAGAGACAGTTTTATACCACAGGCTATAAGACTACTGAACTCCTGAGCTGTGTGAATGTCTACTCACATCTGTTTATAGTACACACATACATATATATATATATATATTATACACATCTGCCATACATATCTGTTTATAGTACACATATCTATATATTATACATATCTGCCATATACATCTGTTATACATAATATATGCATCTGTCCATACCTCCTCATTCAACAGTGTAAAGTATTTAAATACTTTCAATGTATTCCACATATGTATATATTTCACATCCTCAAATCTTTATTGTTGATATTGTAAATATTCTTCTCTCTTTTTGCACTATTTTATTTATCTTTTGCACCATGTATGTTGAGTTGTTGGAGGAGCACGCGACATAAGATTTTCATTGCCAACATATACGCTGTATCTGCTGTGCATATGACAAATAAAACCTTGAAACCTTGAAACTTCTTCAAGTACCTCCAGGTTAGACACTGTTTAACAGTTCAATGTCCGGCATACAGAAACGCTCCTTCACGGTAACATGTCCAGAATTACACCATCGTTCATTCACATACAGTTCAATCCCTCCTCCTTTCTTTTCACCGCTGAGACTATTTTCCCTATCCGCCCGAGCACTCGTGAAGCCAGGGAGAGCCGTGTTCTTATCCGGGATGTGCAAGTGCAGCCATGTGTCCGTAAAAAAACATTACGCTGCACTCGTGTACTCCCACTGCGTCTTCGTCAGCACCCCGAGCTTCCAAAATGTGTTCTAAGTAGTCAATTTAGTCTTTTCTATGTTTCCAATAATTTTACTTTAAAAGGTCCCCTATTATGCAAGATACACCTTTTAATATATTTTATACGTAAATATGTGTCACATTGTGTAAGGAGAAAATACAACCCCCTCTCTTTTCCTCCTTACCCACATCTCTATAATCCAGGGTACAAACAAACTGATCCAGATTTGCTGTCCTTACATAATAAGGAAAATGTGGGCTGGCTTTACCTTGAACTCCTGGCAACGTCACGCCCACGTGACACGTCCCAACCTATTGTATCCAATAGAGGCGGATCACGTTTTTATCTACGACAATAAATACTCCAGCAGTGACCCCACTTGTTGTATGTTGTCGAGGACGTTGTATGTCATTACGCCGTACACATAAAGATTCCCGCTAAGTTTGTTAGCTCTTCTTTGTAAAACGATATCAGACTGGTAATTGGAACAGCCATGACTTCTAGTTAAATTCAGTGTGGCTAAAAGGAAAAGCTTGGTAAAATATGCAAGCGCGCAAAAGTCAGTTGAAACGATGTTGAGTTGGTGTGACCTTGAATTTGTGCGACCCTGCTGTACTCATCTTTAGTTCGTTTATAAGCATAACGCTAGCATTTTGCGTCTCGCGATTAGATTTATGATTCAAAAATTATAAAAGTAGGGTAAACATGTGGATATTATCCAGCTGAACAAAATGTGCATTTATCAAAAAGGTTAGTTTTCCACAGACCTAATTTTTTACAATATTCCAAAATCCTATGGAGAAATTGCATTGCTTTTTTGTCGAGGGAACCCATGAGCAGCTCACTTCCGGGTCGGCCTACAAAAATACATCATCCATGCGCCACAGTCGGCTAGCTGAATCCCCTCCCACAGCTGTTTTGGAAGGTATAAGGTCTGCGTTTACATTAGCAAGCATCGCTAACACTCAGAGCTTACACTGTACTGGAGAGAATATGTGTAATATAAAAGCTCCTGTACTTGTGGTAAACCAGCTAGAGAGAAACGTTTGAGCTCCATACTGTTTCAGTAATAATGCTTGATGTGGTTTTGAACAAATATGGGGTTTAATCACGTCAGCGTTTAGCTGAGTATTTATCTTTTGGTAGAAAAACTCGATTCATCGAGGTGAGCTGCATGACGCTCCAAAGGGGCGTGGCAAGTTTCAGGTCAGCTCAAATTTAAAGCTAGTCACAGAATCAGCACTTTTGGAACAGGGCTGATATATAGGGGTATGAGACATGCTACAATGGGTGATCTGTTTGCTATTTTGAGATTAAAACACTTTACAGACATGTTTTGTATATATAGCCCTATAATATATTGTTCAAATATAGCACAATAGGAGGCCTTAAGAAGAAATGGGTCAAGGAGGCAGAAATGGCCATTACTCGCTTCAGTCAGCAGGAAAGGATCCACAGTGAAATTAAAGCATTGGCATTTGATTCTGGAGTGAAATGAGAAAGCACCAACTTTAGGCTGGATCCTTTT